>NC_084554.2:9147500-9202500 GCF_033978685.3 Nerophis lumbriciformis | reverse complement strand
CAGTAAAACTTTAAAATATTCCAATTCTGTTTTGATGGTCCTTCCTACTCAGCATATATGTCATCGAAAGGATTTGGGATTGACCAGTAACTTAGATTCCCTGGGAGGAAGAGCTGGTCGACGCAACAGGTTGTTTTTCTGTTTTTTTTGTTTGTTTTTTTACCCCTCCGAGTGCCCGCCTTGGAGGAGGCATTGTTAAAGTTTTCTAGGATGGAATGAGGCGTACCTTGGCGGTGGCAAAGAATCAGGGGGAAGAGATGGAAAAACCCAAAGACAAATATTTGGAAGAAAGAAAGATTACCGTCACAGCTGCACAGAGCTGAGATAGGAGAGGAAGGACAGAGTAAACAAGCTGAGTCTTTGGGCAAGGGGAGAGGAAACACAACCAAGTGATGGAGGGGGACAATGTGGATGAAGACTTGAACCGCTGTTGGACACCGTGCAAAAATACCAGATTGGAAAATGAGAGGTGGTATTTATGATAAGTGAAGTTATTAAAACTCAAGTAACACAGTATGGTACATTTCCTTAGCAATGCCCACACACATCTCCTGCAAATATTAGCTCATTTGGAATTTGACGCCTGCGACGTGTTTCATAAAAGCTGGCACAAGTGGCAAAAAAAGACTGAGAAAGTTGAGGAATGCTCGTCAAACACTTATTTGGAACATCCCCCAGGTGAACGGGTTAATTGGGAACAGGTGGGTGCCGTGATTGGGTGTAAAAGCAGCTTCCATGAAATGCTCAGTCATTCACAAACAAGGATGGGGCAAGGGTCACCACTTTGTAAACAAATGCGTGAGCAATTAATCAATCAATCAATCAATGTTTACTTATATAGCCCTAAATCACGAGTGTCTCATTTCACCATCTACCGTCCGTAATATCATCAAAAGGTTCAGAGAATCTGCAGAAATTACTGCATGTATGCGGGCGGTTAAGCGACATAAGTGTGTAAAGGATATCACCACATGGTCTCAGGAACACTTCAGAAAACCACTGTCAGTAACTACAGTTTGTCGCTACATCTGTAAGTGCAAGCTAAAACTCCACTATGCAAAGCGAAAGCCATTTATCAACAACACCCAGAATCATTGTATTCTGTTTTTTTTTACGAATCACACAACGTGCCAATTTCACCAAATTTGGGGTTTTGTGCTTTCTTTATTCAGAAATGTGTGTCTTCTTCAGGTTCCATCAAAACTCACCAATTGTCCCTCCTCCACCACAGCTCGGGTGTGCGACAACGGTGTGCCAAAGTGGGGGCGAGGGTCACCACTTTGTGAACAAATGCGTTTAAGAACAACATTTCTCAACGAGCTATTGCAAGGAATTTAGGGATTTCGCCATCTACGGTACGTAATATCATCAAAAGTTTCAGAGAATCTGGAGAAATCGCTGCACGTAAGCGGCAAGGCTGAAAACCAACATTGAATGCCCGTGACCTTTCGATCCCTCAAAAAGCCACATCGGTGTGTAAAGGATATCACCACATTGGCTCAGGAACACTTCAGAAAACCACTCTCAGTAACTACAGTTCGTCGCTACATCTGTAAGTGCAAGTTAAAACTCCACTATGCAAAGCGAAAGCCGTTTATCAACAACACCCAGAAACGCCGCCGGCTTCGCTGGGCCCGAGCTCGTCTAAGATTGACTGATGCAAAGTGGAAAAGTGTTCTGTGGTCTGACGAGTCCACATTTCAAATTGTTTTTGGAAACTGTGGACTTCTTAAACACGTTTGCCACGAGTGTTCCGTAAAGCACCAACTCGGTGAGTCTAAATAAAAGAAGCAGTACCTAAAAGAGTTAAGTTTTTTTACCAAAGACAACAATCATAAATGAGACCTTCGCGCTTTTCCAGGTTTTCATCTGTTTTCTCGTGTAAAATGATGTCTGGAGTACTGGATAGTTCGATATGTCTGGGAACTCCACCAACAAATAATCTTTTATCCCTTTATCTTTTTTTTAATAGTATCGGGATCTATTCCTTTACATATTTAGATTTTTTTTGTTCAAATCTGCTTTGTACTAATATGAAGAATAAAAAAAAATATATATTGATCAAAACACCTTTATATCCTGATACTACACTAGGTATCGATAGTATCGACATCTGGATCAATCCCCCCTACTTCACATTGCAGTTTTAGCGGTTGGCTTCTTGTGTCGTCCTGCTCCGTGTGAGTGGCATTCTTAGCCATTTATTTCCCCTCCTCCTCCAGTGATAACACTACACGGAAAACCCATAGCTTATTCCGGCCTGGCGGTGAGGATTGGTATTTTCGAAGCGGCTTCGCACTATGGATAAACTCTCGCTTTTACTTGTAAAGGGGATCAGTTTTAATTGTGGTGATACAAGTATACTGCATCATAATGTATGTATCGTAATTATTAATGCATAATAAATTAGCCGGAGGTGACTGAAAAACAGTTTATCGCACATTTAACTTAACATAAACTCGTGAACTTAAGATTTAAATGTGCAATTATGGTCGTCCACTAGAGGGTGCTACGTTTTCCCATTCAAAGCATGCATCAAAATTGAACAACATTTCTAGTAAGTAAGTAAAATGATGATGATAGTATTAGTGACAATTGCATAGGTGTGCGTAACAAAAACTAAATGTGTGTGATTTTCTTTGTTCAGGGTTTTTTTTTTTTCTTTAAAAAAATAAAATAAAAAACAGATACCTGTACCAAAATGTATTTTGATACTTTTCGATACTTGTCTAAATAAAGGGGACCACAAAAAAATTGCATTATTGGCTTTATTTTAATAAACAATCTTAGGGTACATTAAACAAATGTTTATTATTGCAATTCAAGAACAATTTAGTCCTTAAATAAAATAGTGAACAGACTAGACATTTTTTAGTAGTAAGTAAACGAAAAAAGGCTCCTAATTGACGTATGCAGTAACATATTGTGGCATTTATACACCTATTATTTTGTACACATTATGAGGGACAAGCTGTAAAAATTAATTATTAATCTACTTGTTCATTTACTGTTTCTCTTTTAACATGTTCTATCCCGAAGGGACAAGCGGTATCAAATGGATGGATCCAATACCGAGTAGTTACAGGATCATACATTGGTCATATTCAAAGTCCAGGGACGTATTTCCTGAGTTTATAAACATAATATACATTTTAAAAAAGGAAAACACATTTTGTGATGATAAAAAAAACTGATGTAATCATAGTGAAATGAAGTAAAGTGAATTATATTTATATAGTGCTTTTTCTCTAGAGACTCAAAGCGCTTTTACATAGTGAAACCCATTATCTAAGTTACATTTAAACCAGCGTGGGTGGAACTGGGTAAAGTGTCTTGCCCGAGGACACAACGGCAGTGACGAGGATGGCGGAAGCGGGGATCGAACCTGGAACCCTCAAGTTGCTGCCAACCGAGCTACACCGCCCAGTATATAGTAGTATCGACTAGATACGCTATTGTACTTGGTATCATTACAGTGGATGTTAGGTGTGTAGTGAAGCATGTTTAGCTATTCCTCGTCCTGCAGTGATAATGCTACTTGGAAGAAACTTACTTTAATCGTCGCCATGGAGGCGAGGATTATGGATATAGAAGTAGCTAAAACACTGCAGACTGCGTCATCTCTGCGTTTCAGTGTTATAACTTCCCTTTTAATAGGGCTGCGAATCTTTGGGTATCCCACGATTCGATTCAATATCGATTTTTTTCGATTCAACGCGATTCTCGATTCAAAAACGATATTTTCCAGATTCAAAAGGATTCTCTATTCATTCAATACATAGATTTCAGCAGGATCTACCCCAGTCTGCTGACATGCCAGCAGAGTAGTAGATTTTTGTAAAAAGCTTTTATAATTGTAAAGGACAATGTTTTATCAGCTGATTGCAATAATGTAAATTTGTTTTAACTATTAAATGAACCAAAAATATGACTTATTTTATCTTTGTGAATATTGGACACAGTGTGTTGTCAAGCTTATGAGATGCGATGCAAGTGTAAGCCGCTGTCACACTATTGTTCTTTTTATATAAATGTCTAATGATAATGTCAATGAGGGATTTTTAATCACTGCTATGTTGAAATTGTAACTAATATTGATACTGTTGTTGATTATATTCATTTTTGTTTCACTACTTTTGGTTTGTTTGTCGTTGTTTGTGTGTCCTCTCAATTTCTCTGTTTATTGCAGTTCTGAGTGTTGCTGGGTCGGGGTTGGTTTTGGAACTGGATTTCATTGTTATGGTATTGCTGTGTATTGTTTTGTTGGATTGATTAATTAAAAAAAATAAAATAAAAAAATAAAAAAATAAAAAATAAAAAATAAAAAATAAAAAATAAAAAATAAAAAATAAAAAATAAAAAATAAAAAATAAAAAATAAAAAATAAAAAATAAAAAATAAAAATAAATACATTAAAAAAATAAATAAAATAAAATAAAATAAATACATTTTTTAAAAATGAGAATCGATTCCGAATTAATCAATTGAATTGATTAATTAAAAAAATAAAAATAAATAAATAAATAAATAAATAAATAAATAAATAAATAAATAAATAAATAAAATAAAATAAATACATTTTTTAAAAATGAGAATCGATTCTGAATCGCACAACGTGAGAATCGCGATTCGAATTCGAATCGATGTTTTCCCACACCCCTACCCTTTATCGTCAGTTTTTAAGCCAAAACGCGTCCGTTCTCCCTTTTCTGTCTCCACACTGTGTCTGCTTGTAAGTACTCAGTGTGTGTGCGCTGCCGAACATGCTCCTTTGCTCGCAAAAACCAACAATGTCACGACGTGACGTCATGCCCGGGAACCGGGACCTTTTCAAACAGAGTATAGTACCGTTTTTCATTCATTAGTACCGCGATACTATACAGGCACCGGTATACCGTACAACAGTGGTCCCCAACCTTTTTTTGTAACTGCGGACCGGTCAACGCTTGAAAATTTGTCCCACCGACCGGGGGTGGAGGGAGTTTTTTTATTTATTTATTTATTTTTTGTCATTAAAAATACAATCATGTGTGCTTACGGACTGTATCCCTGCAGACTGTATTGATATATATTGATATATAATGTAGGAACCAGAATATTAATTACAGAAAGAAACAACCATTTTGTGTGAATTAGTGTAAATGGGGGAGGGAGGTTTTTTGGGTTGGTATCTTGTGTTTTGTATGTTGATTTAATATATATATAAAAAAATAAAAAATACAAAAAATAAATAAATTTTATTTATTTATTTATTTTATTTATTTTTTCATTTTTTTTTCTTGTGCGGCCCGGTACCAATCGATCCACGGCCCGGTGGTTGGGGACCACTGCCCTACAACCCTAATGTGAACCGTGCAGTTGTTCGTATGCAGAACTTGAGAAGGTATGACTGAGGAATGAGATGATAAAGCTTTTTGAGCGGACTTCGACATATTTTCGGGTCAAATGTTCCAGTCAAATGCAAATGTAAGCCAAAAGTATAACTACTGTACGAACAGCTGATCTTGGACTCGGACTACTTTGCATAACGGTTGTTTGCGCTCGCCGACAATGAGATTTATTCGACACTGGCACCGCGAGGCCCTTTGGGATTTGCACTTCCAGCTGAAATATGTATAGACAAACTCCGTGCTGGGGAGATTAATCAAAACAATTCTAAATCTGTGTTGCGCCTGTGCAAATGAACGCAAGGCGTTCCTACTGTACGGTGCTGTGGATGTGGAGCAGGTTTGGCCACGTTTTCATCATCAGCACCACCCGCTTGGACTTAAAATAAAGCTGCAGCATCTGGTAGCGCTAAATGAGCGCCGGCGAGATCCTTGGTCTCTGTTGAGAACATTGGCACCGAGTTGAAAATGATACCTACACACCTGAGTCACGCACACAGAACACAAACAGAACACACTAAATACAATTAGAAAATGATTAAATACCATGCTTGAATGCAAAAGTAAAAGCTGGCACGAGTGGCAAAAACAGACTGATAAAGTTGAGGAATGCTCATCAAACACATATTTGGAACATCCCACAGGTGAACAGGCTAATTGGGAACAGGTGGGTGCCATGATTGGGTATAAAAGCAGCTTCCATGAAATGCTCAGTCGTTCACAAACAAGGATGGGGCGAGGGTCACCACTTTGTCAACAAATGCCTGAGCAAATTGTCAAACAGTTTAAGAAAAACATTTGTCAACCAGCTATTGCAAGGAATTTAAGGATTTCACCATCTACGGTCCGTAATATCATCAAAAGGTTCAGAGAATCTGCAGAAATTACTGCATGTATGCGGCTAAGCCCATGACCTTCGATCCCTCAGGCGGTACTGCATCAAAAACCGACATCAGTGTGTAAAGGATATCACTACATGGGCTCAGGAACACTTCAGAAACCCACTGTCAGTAACTACAATTGGTCGTTACATCTGTAAATGCAAGTTAAAACTCTCCTATGCAAGGCGAAAACCGTTTATCAACAACACCCAGAAACGTCGTCGGCTTTGCTGGGCCCGAGCTCATCTGAGATGGACTGATGCAAAGTGTAAAAGTGTTCTGTGGTCTGACGAGTCCACATTTCAAATTGTTTTTGGAAACTGCGGACGTCGTGTCCTCCGGATCAAAGAGGAAAAGAACCATCCGGATTGTTATAGGCCCAAAGATGAAAATCCAGCATCTGCGATGGTATGGGGGTGTATTAGTGCCCAAGACATGGGTAACTTACACATCTGTGAAGGCGCCATTAATGCTGAAAAGTACATACAGGTTTTGGAGCAACATATGTTGCCATCCAAGCAATGTTATCATGGACGCCCCTGCTTATTTCAGCAAGACAATGCCAAGCCACATGTTACATCAACGCGGCTTCATAGTAAAAGAGTGCGGGTACTAGACTGGCCTGCCTGTAGTCCAGACCTGTCTCCCATTGAAAATGTGTGGCGCATTATGAAGCCTAAAATACCACAACGGAGACCCCCGGACTGTTGAACAACTTAAGCTGTACATCAAGCAAGAATGGGAAAGAATTCCACCTGAGAAGCTTCAAAAATGTGTCTCCTCAGTTCCCAAACGTTTACTGAGTGTTGTTAAAAGGAAAGGCCATGTAACACAGTGGTGAACATGCCCTTTCCCAACTACTTTGGCACGTGTTGCAGCCATGAAATTCTAAGTTAATTATTATTTGCAAAAAAATAAATAAAGTTTATCAGTTTGAACATCAAATATCTTGTCTTTGTAGTGCATTCAATTGAATATGGGTTGAAAAGGATTTGCAAATCATTGTATTCCGTTTATATTTACATCTAACACAATTTCCCAACCCATATGGAAACGGAAATATGACCCTTTTAATGCACCCTATAATCCGGTGCACCTTTGTGTATGAAAATAGACCTGACTAGACGCGCTCATCTGCAGTGCGCCTTATAATCCGGTGTGAAAAATACGTTGCTGAAAGTTGCTTTACCAAACCCAAATATATTGAAGTAATACTCAGTGTGGTAATGAATGAGTGCCAATGTGAATCAAAGGTTATGCCACACCATTTTTTTTTTTTTTTTAATAATGCGCTGTCAATCTTGCTCGGGAAAAAAGGTGTTTCACTCATACACCCTAAGTCTCATAACGAGGACCCCTTGGGAGGAAGAATAAGTAATTAGCCTCTTGGCCAAGAGCCTTCAAGCACGAGTGACAACCGCAGAAAGCACGGTGGATGCAATAAGGTGAAGGAGTCGGGCAAAACCTTCAGGCTTCCAAAGGATAGCAGCCCACTCAGGCATTAAAATGCAGCTCACAGTTGAAGTTGATGTGTGAGAGCCAATGTGTTCATTTGGTACTGGACTACATTCCTCCCTATTTTAGTGTATTAAGTGGCAATTATAAGCGGTAGAAAATGGATGGATGGATGGATGGCCTATTAGCCTAGTGGTCGTTACTGTGCAGAACTACTTAGGTGCACATGATGAACACACCTAGTGTCTGTGTGACAATCATTGGCACTTTAACTTTAACCCATTTTCATAGTGGCTAAAATACACTACACTATATCAATCAATCAATCAATCAATGTTTATTTATATAGCCCTAAATCACAAGTGTCTCAAAGGGCTGCACAAGCCACAACGACATCCTCGGTACAAAGCCCACATAAGGGCAAGGAAAAACTCACCCCAGTGGGACGTCGATGTGAATGACTATGAGAAACCTTGGAGAGGACCGCATATGTGGGTAACCCCTTTTAGGGGTATGGAAGGAACAACTCAATTTGCCGTTTGTACAAAACCCAAAACCAGTGAAGTTGGCACGTTGTGTAAATGGTAAATAAAAACAGAATACAATGATTTGCAAAACCTTTTCAACTTATATTCAATTGAATAGACTGCAAAGACAAGATATTTAATGTTCCAACTGAGAAACTTGTTTTTTTGGTGCAAATAATCATTAATTTAGAATTTAGCGGCAGCAACACATTGCAAAAAAGTTGTCACAGGGGCATTTTTACCACTGTGTTACATGGCCTTTCCTTTTAACAACACTCAGTAAACGTTTGGGAACTGAGAAGACATATTTTGTATGCTTTTCAGGTGGAATTCTTTCCCATTCTTGCTTGATGTACAGCTTAAGTTGTTCAACAGTCCGGGGGTCTCCGTTGTGGTATTTTAGGCTTCATAATGCGCCACACATTTTCAATGGGAGACAGGTCTGGACAAACCCCGTTTCCATATGAGTGTCATGACTTGGTCCTGGGTGTTTGCTTTTCCGGGATGCAACGGAAAGTTGGCTCGGGCGAGACGGGAATGTAAGTACATTTTTATTTAAACACTATAACTACAAAAAAAAGGAAGTAAACAAAAGGCGCGCACAATGGCGGAGAACAAACTATGAAACCAAAAAGACTATAAACATGGAACAAAAACTTACTTTGGCATGGGACATGAAGCAGGATCTAAGAGGATGAAGAGTGTGTAGAGCGTAATTGTGGGATGTCACCCGAAAGACAAACTGAAAACAATGAACTTAAATACTACAGACATGATTAACGAAAACAGGTGCGTGACTCAAAACGTGAAACAGGTGCGTGACGTGACAGGTGAAAACTAATGGTTGCTATGGTGACAAAACAAAAGTGCACAAAAAGTCTAAAAACAAAACCGAACATGACCAAAACAAAAACATGATCACACAGACATGACAATGAGTTGGGAAATTGTTAGATGTAAATATAAACGGAATACAATGATTTGCAAATCCTTTTCAACCCATATTCAGTTGAATGCACTACAAAGACAACATATTTGATGTTCAAACTCATAAACTTTATTTTTTTTTTTGCAAATAATAATTAACTTAGAATTTCATGGCTGCAACACGTGCCAAAGTAGTTGGGAAAGGGCATGTTCACCACTGTGGCCTTTCATTTTAACAACACTCAATAAACATTTGGGAACTGAGGAGACACATTTTTTAAGCTTCTCAGGTGGAATTCTTTCCCATTCTTGCTTGATGTACAGCTTCAGTTGTTCAACAGTCCGGGGGTCTCCGTTGTGCTATTTTAGGCTTCATAATGCGCCACACATTTTCAATGGGAGACAGGTCTGGACTACAGGCAGGCCAGTCTAGTACCCGCACTCTTTTACTATGAAGCCACGTTGATGTAACACGTGGCTTGGCATTGTCTTGCTGAAATAAGCAGGGGCGTCCATGGTAACGTTGCTTGGATGGCAACTTATGTTGCTCCAAAACCTGTATGTACCTTTCAGCATTAATGGTGCCTCCACAGATGTGTAAGTTACCCATGTCTTGGGCACTAATACACCCCCATACCATCACACATGCTGGCTTTTGAAATTTGCGCCTATAACAATCCGGATGTTTTTTTTCCCTCTTTGTTCTGGACGACACGGCGTCCACAGTTTCCAAAAACAATTTGAAATGTGGACTCGTCAGACCACAGAACACTTTTATACTTTGCATCAGTCCATCTTAGATGAGTTCGGGCCCAGCGAAGCCGGCGGCGTTTCTGGGTGTTGTTGATAAATGGCTTTCGCTTTGCATAGTAGAGTTTTAACTTGCACTTACAAATGTAGCGACAAACTGTAGTTACCGACAGTGGTTTTCTGAAGTGTTCCTGAGCCCATGTGGTGATATCCTTTACACACTGATGTCACTTTTTGATGCAATACCGCCTGAGGGATCGAAGATCCGTAATATCATCGCTTATGTGGAGTGATTTCTCCAGATTCTCTGAATATTTTGATGATATTACGGACCGTAGATGGTGAAATCCCTAAATTCCTTGCAATAGCTGGTTGAGAAAGGTTTTTCTTAAACTGTTTGACAATTTTCTCACGCATTTGTTGACAAAGTGGTGACCCTCGCCCCATCCTTGTTTGTGAATGACTGAGCATTTCATGGAAGCTGCTTTTATACCCAATCATGGCACCCACCTGTTCCCAATTAGCCTGTTCCAAATAAGTGTTATGAACATATCAGTCTTTTTTGCCACTTGTGCCAGCTTTTTTGAAACATATTGCCGGCCTCAAATTCCAAATGAGTAAAAAATTGTATAAAGAAAACAAAGTTTTCCAGTTTGAACATTAAATATCTTGTCTTTGCAGTCTATTCAATTGAATATAAGTTGAAAAGGATTTGCAAATCATTGTATTCTGTTTTTATTTACCATTTACACAATGTTCCAACTTCACTGGTTTTGGGGTTTGTATGTCTAAACTTAAATGTGATGCAGAACTTGGGGGGAAATTAAAGAAAAATCCTGGCAAGTTATTTCAGTTAAAGGCGTAATTGATGGATTTTTAGTTTTGGACTTCAGTTAAAGCGTGCTGACCTTCCTGCTTGGGTTTCAGTAAACAAGTAAACTAAAGTTTGGGTACGTACGGTAGTTTCTTCGCCGAAACTTTGCCCTCCTCCGTCTAGTCAGAGTTACTTCCCCACTATCTACCCTGAGCTCTTTGAGTCCACCGTCAGACGAGAAGGCGGTGGCTTACTTTTCCTTTTGCGGAGGAGTCGGGGAGTAAAGATTTAATTCTAAAATTAGCGGAAATATCTCATGCATCAAATGGAATACATTCTGTAAAAAGGCTTTAAAGCAGAAACACAAATAAAAGCAGAACATCTCCCACCAGCTACGCCTCAGGCTGGATTTACGCAACATGACTGAAGTGACAATTCAGATTGAGAATCAGGATGCAAATCTGATCTGAATCAAACGATGGATCGACTGCATTTATCGACTTGATGCGATCCTGACTTTTACTTTTGGGTGTTTTCAAAAATACATACCTCAAACATCCAAATCTAATTTGTATATTCTAGCCTTTAAATAAACCCCCTTTTAGACCAGTTGATCTGCCGTTTCTTTTCTGCTCTGCCCCCCTCTCCATGATAGAGGGGGGGGGGCAGATGACCACAGATGTTGCGCTAGCTGTCCAAAGTCGGGACCCGGGTTGGACCACTCATCTGTGCATCAGTTGGGAACGTCTCTGTGATGCTGACCTGTCTCCACTCAAGATGATCTCCTGCTGGCCCCACTATGGACTGGACTCTCATTATTATGTTAGATCCACTATGGACTGGACTCTCATTATTATGTTAGATCCACTATGGACTGGACTCTCATTATTATGTTAGATCCACTATGGACTGGACTCTCATTATTATGTTAGATCCACTATGGACTGGACTCTCACTATTATGTTAGACCCACTATGGACTGGACTCTCACTATTATGTTAGATCCACTATGGACTGGACTCTCATTATTATGTTAGATCCACTATGGACTGGACTCTCATTATTATGTTAGATCCACTATGGACTGGACTCTCACTATTATGTTAGACCCACTATGGACTGGACTCTCACTATTATGTTAGATCCACTATGGACTGGACTCTCATTATTATGTTAGATCCACTATGGACTGGACTCTCATTATTATGTTAGATCCACTATGGACTGGACTCTCACTATTATGTTAGATCCACTATGGACTGGACTCTCACTATTATGTTAGATCCACTATGGACTGGACTCTCACTATTATGTTAGATCCACTATGGACTGGACTCTCATTATTATGTTTGATCCACTATGGAATGGACTCTCACTATTATGTTAGATCCACTATGGACTGGACTCACACTATTATGTTAGATCCACTATGGACTGGACTCTCATTATTATGTTAGATCCACTATGGACTGGACTCTCATTATTATGTTAGATCCACTATGGACTGGACTCTCACTATTATGTTAGACCCACTATGGACTGGACTCTCACTATTATGTTAGATCCACTATGGACTGGACTCTCATTATTATGTTAGATCCACTATGGACTGGACTCTCATTATTATGTTAGATCCACTATGGACTGGACTCTCACTATTATGTTAGACCCACTATGGACTGGACTCTCACTATTATGTTAGATCCACTATGGACTGGACTCTCATTATTATGTTAGATCCACTATGGACTGGACTCTCATTATTATGTTAGATCCACTATGGACTGGACTCTCACTATTATGTTAGATCCACTATGGACTGGACTCTCACTATTATGTTAGATCCACTATGGACTGGACTCTCACTATTATGTTAGATCCACTATGGACTGGACTCTCATTATTATGTTTGATCCACTATGGAATGGACTCTCACTATTATGTTAGATCCACTATGGACTGGACTCACACTATTATGTTAGATCCACTATGGACTGGACTCTCATTATTATGTTAGATCCACTATGGACTGGACTCTCATTATTATGTTAGATCCACTATGGACTGGACTCTCATTATTATGTTAGATCCACTATGGACTGGACTCTCATTATTATGTTAGATCCACTATGGACTGGACTCTCACTATTATGTTAGACCCACTATGGACTGGACTCTCACTATTATGTTAGATCCACTATGGACTGGACTCTCATTATTATGTTAGATCCACTATGGACTGGACTCTCATTATTATGTTAGATCCACTATGGACTGGACTCTCACTATTATGTTAGATCCAGTATGGACTGGACTCTCAACACTATTATGTTAGATCCACTATGGACTGGACTCTCACTATTATGTTAGATCCACTATGGACTGGACTCTCACTATTATGTTAGATCCACTATGGACTGGACTCTCATTATTATGTTTGATCCACTATGGACTGGACTCTCACTATTATGTTAGATCCACTATGGACTGGACTCACACTATTATGTTAGATCCACTATGGACTGGACTCTCACTATTATGTTTGATCCACTATGGACTGGACTCACTATTATGTTAGACCCACTATGGACTGGACTTTCACACTATTATATTAGATCCACTATGGACTGGACTCTCACTATTATGTTAGATCCACTATGGACTGGACTCTCACAATATTATGTTAGATCCACTATGGACTGGACTCTCATTATTATGTTTGATCCACTATGGACTGGACTCTCATTATTATGGTAGATCCACTATTGACTGGACTCTCATTTTTATGTTAGATCCACTATGGACTGGACTCTCAACACTATTATGTTAGATCCACTATGGACTGGACTCTCACTATTATGTTAGACCCACTATGGACTGGACCCTCACACTATTATATTAGATCCACTATGGACTGGACTCTCACACTATTATGTTAGACCCACTATGGACTGGACTCTCACTATTATGTTAATTCCACTATTAACTGGACTATCACTATTATGCTAGATCCCCTACAAACTGGACTCTCAAACTATTATGTTAGATCAACTATGGACTGGACTCTCACAATATTATGTTAGATCCACTATGGACTGGACTCTCATTATTATGTTAGATCCACTATGGACTGGACTCTCATTATAATGTTAGATCCACTATTGACTGGACTCTCATTATTATGTTAGATCCACTATGGATTGGACTCTCAACACTATTATGTTAGATCCACTATGGACTGGACTCTCACTATTATGTTTGATCCACTATGGACTGGACTCACACTATTATGTTAGACCCACTATGGACTGGACTCTCACACTATTATATTAGATCCACTATGGACTGGACTCTCACACTATTATGTTAGACCCACTATGGACTGGACTCTCACTATTATGTTAGATCCACTATGGAATGGACTCTCACTATTATGTTAATTCCACTATTAACTGGACTATCACTATTATGCTAGATCCCCTACGAACTGGACTCTCAAACTATTATGTTAGATCAACTATGGACTGGACTCTCACTATTATGTTAGATCTACTATGGACTGGACTCTCACACTATTATGTTAGATCCACTATGGACTGGACTCTCACAATATTATGTTAGATCCACTATGGACTGGACTCTCACTATTATGTTAGTTCCACTATTAACTGGACTATCACTATTATGCTAGATCCCCTACGAACTGGACTCTCAAACTATTATGTTAGATCAACTATGGACTGGACTCTCACTATTATGTTAGATCTACTATGGACTGGACTCTCACACTATTATGTTAGATCCACTATGGACTGGACTCTCACAATATTATGTTAGATCCACTATGGACTGGACTCTCACTATTATGTTAGATCCACTATGGACTGGACTCTCACTATTATGTTAGATCCACTATGGACTGGACTCTCACTATTATGTTAGATCCACTATGGACTGGACTCTCACTATTATGTTAGTTCCACTATTAACTGGACTATCACTATTATGCTAGATCCACTACGGACTGGACTCTCTCACTATTATGTTAGATCCACTATGGACTGGACTCTCACAATATTATGTTCGATCCACTATGGACTGGACTCTCTTTCTCGTTGTGTCTTGTGCAGCTCTTTGAGACACTAGTGATTTAGGGCTATATAAGTAAAGTTTGATTGATTGATTGATTGATTGATGGTGTATATAAAAACACACCCATGGTGAATCAAGACCACATCATTAGGTACATAGCAGAACTAAGACAAATGCTACAGTGCATTGTTTTAAACCAATGGGGGTAATCCTTTACAACTGTAATGTTTGATATTTGTATTATTTTTATTTACCTATTTATAATTGTTCAGTTCTGCACTATGGCTATGGTTGTTTGCGTGCATGTGTATCGGAATGATTTTTCCGAATGTTTTTTTAATTTTCATGTTTAATTTGAACATTCTAGTTTCAAACACTGCCTACAAACCCCCAAAACCAGCCCACTTAGTGGTGAAAAAAAAATAAAAGTCTTAAAAACCCTTCTTTTTAAAAAAAACCTTTTTTTAGATATATGCGTGCTCGTTCTAGTTTTTATTTTTGTTTATTTTTATTATCGTTTTATTTATTTTTTTAATACACTGTAGCACTTTGAGGTTGTTTGCTCAATGGAAAGTGATTTTTACAAATACAATCTATTATTATTATTATTATTACGGGATGACGTGAGGACGCAACGCTTTAGAAAAAGCAAAACAAATGTTTCGGACAGCAAACAAAGTTTCTACTGACGTGTTTGTTTGTATTTTGTAGTGTGCAAAACCGTGTCTGCTGCGCCTGTGGAGAGAGTAGCACTATAAATAATGTGTGTGTGTGTGTATTGGGGGAGATGGATCAGTCCTCCTGGCAACCTTTGCCCAACATTTGGTAGTCTGTGCATGTAAATGTGTTGCATCCGACAACAACACTCACATTGTTTGTTAAAAGCCAATTTAAACACATATGTTTTTAGTTGAGATTTAAGAGCTTCTAGCTTTGTGATGGCTCATAACTCACGTGGGAGGAAAGTCCCCTAACTTGGGTTCAAATAACAACAATCAACCCATTTTTTTAGCAAAGATGAGCACAGATTCATTGGTGGGTGGGGAACAGTTAAAATATCAGCCAAGTATTCTGGGGCCAGATCATCGATGGATTTAAAAACAAAAAATAAGGATTTTAAAATGTATTTGTGGAGGGGGGGGGGGGGCGTGGCCTGCGGGCCTGCCGCAGAACAGGGTGTGCAAGGACCGGCTTCGAAGACAGCGACAGGTGAGTGGATAGCCCAGGTAGGCCTTGTTATCTAATCACCTGTCGCCTTTATTAGCAGCAGCTGGAACGAGACACGTTGTTGGAGCTGGAGTGGAAGCGAGACGCCGAAACCACTTTGCTGGAAAGCAAAACACCTGCACTAGTTTCATGAAAAAACAACAGTGTTGTAACCTTGATCCGGGCTCTTGTGGCAGTGTGCGGTGGTCTGAGGAACCCACTAGAGGGCAACCTCCACAGTATTCTACAAACCCCGTTTCCATATGAGTTGGGAAATTGTGTTGGATGTAAATATAAACAAAATTTTGCAAATCCTTTTCAACCCATATTCAGTTGAATATGCTACAAAGACAACATATTTTATGTTCAAACTGATAAACATTTTTTTGTTGTTGCAAATAATCATTAACTTTAGAATTTGATGCCAGCAACACGTGACAAAGAAGTTGGGAAAGGTGGCAATAAATACTGATAACGTTGAGGAATGCTCATCAAACACTTATTTGGAACATCCCACAGGTGTGCAGGCTAATTGGGAACAGGTGAATGGGTATAAAAGTAGATTCCATGAAATGCTCAGTCATTCACAAACAAGGATGGGGCGAGGGTCACCACTTTGTCAACAAATGCGTGAGCAAATTGTTGAACAGTTTAAGAAAAACCTTTCTCAACCAGCTATTGCAAGGATTTTAGGGATTTCACCATCTACGGCCCGTAACATCATCAAAGGGTTCAGAGAATCTAGAGAAATCCCTGCACGTAAGCAGCTAAGCCTGTGACCTTCGATCCCTCAGGCTATACTGCATCAACAAGTGACATCAGTGTGTAAATGATATCACCACATGGGCTCAGGAACACTTCAGAAACCCACTGTCAGTAACTACAGTTGGTCGCTACATCTGTAAGTGCAAGTTAAAACTCTCCTATGCAAGGCGAAAACCGTTTATCAACAACACCCAGAAACGCTGTCGTATATATATATATATATATATATATGTATGGAATGCTTGTCTTGGTGAATTCTAGCTGTCAATATACTCCTTCCCTCGTAACCACGCCCCAAACCACGCCCCCCACACCTCTCCCCCCGAAATCGGAGGTCTCAAGGTTGGCAAGTATGATATAATAACATCATTTTATGATTAAGATTCGGGTTCGGTGAATGCGCATATGAAACTGGTGGGGTTCGGTACCTCCAACAAGGTTAAGAACCACTGCACTATTGTCTACCCTGAGCACTTGGTCCACCACCTGTTGCTGATGTGATGCCACGCAAAAGATTCCAATCACTGCTGACGTCATTACATTGTGTAGATAGAACATGTTAAAACAGAAAATAAGCAGATATCAACAGTAAATAAACAAGTAGATTAATAATAAATTTTTACAGTTTGTCCTTAATAATGTGTACAAAATAATAGGTGTATAAATGACACAATATGTTACTGCATATGTCAGCAGACTAATTAGGAGTCTTTGTTTGTTTACTTACTACTAAAAGACAAGTTGTTTAGTATGTTCACTATTTTATTTAAGGACTAAATTGCAATAATAAACATATGTTTCATGTACCCTTAGATTTTTTGCTAAAATAAAGCCAATAATGCACTTTTTTGTGGTCCCCTTTATTTAGGAAAGTACCGAAAAGTATCGAAATACATTTTGGTACCAAAATACTGATATCGGGACAACACTAAGGCAGACAATTGGGATCGGGCACTTAGATGTAGCTTTATTCTGACGTTTGGATGCTTTTTTTTCCCAAAATGCCGTGTTTTATAAAGAAAAGGAAAAAAAAAGCCTTTTGAAATGCCATCTTTTGTCTCTTTGAAATCCTGTTAATTGCTTCATTTCACCTTGAAGCCGTCTGACGAGTCGGTGTATCGCTTTTAAAAATTGTCATCGTCAGAAGTCAAGGAAGATGATGCAGGATGCAGCTAATTGGGTATCAACTCTTTCTGGCTGTCTGCACTGAAGTCCTATTTGCGTTCATTACCTGGGCCTGCCAAGCTGGTGCCGGCAACTCACAGAAGCCTTAATCACTCTTAATCAACACGTGTGTGTCTGTGTGTGTGGTCTTGTATTTCTACCCTTCTTGAGACATCAACAAGGAAAAGTAGCTCCCATATGAGGAGGTGTGAACAAGTGATGACATAAATCATGGTCGCAATACGGAAAACCATTGCATCTAATAGAGAATGTCTCATTAAAGGAGGGATTTTTCAAATTGACTGTGTGTCGCTTTTAGACGTGCTCGCCCTCTCGTCAACATATGAAATAACAAGTGTGTGTAAGAAATTGAAGTGCTCCCCCTCTGGCCGGCATATCTAATAACAAGTGTGCGTAAGAAATTGAAATGCGCCCCCTTTGGCTACAATTTATAAATACAATAAAATAAATATGTATATAGAGACATACTGTAATAACGAAGTAAATAATGAAGATTAAAAACAAATTACAAACACAAAATAATTATTATTTTTTTCACTAAAAGCAGTCTTTTTCTCACAATAAGTCGACTTTTTTCTTATAAAATTGGAAACAATTTCTCATATTCTTTCTGTTTCTATAATACTGCAATATTTTCTCGTAAAATTATAACTTTTTTTTTATGTAAAATGATTACTTTTTAGTGCAAAATGGTGACATTTGTCATACATTTGGACTTTTATCACAATATTGCCAATTTTGTTTGTTGTTCCTGTAAAATAGTGACATTTTTTTTTGTAAAATTACAACTTTTGATAAAATAAAAATAAATATGTATATAAAGACATATTGTAATAGCTTGAAGTAAATAATGAAGATTAAAAACCAATTACAAACACGAAATTCAAAAACCTTTTTTTTTACTAAAAGCAGTCTTTTTGTCACAATAAGTCAACTTTTTTCTTGTAAAATTGGGAACATTTTCTCAAATTCTTTCTGTTTCTGTAGTATTGCAATATTTTCTCGTAAAATTATAACTTTTTTTTAATGTAAATGTATGACTGTTTAATGCAAAATGGTGACATTTGTCATATAAAATTCAGACTTTTATCACAATATTGCCAATTTTTTTGGTTGTTTCTTTAAAATAGTGAAATATTTGAGTAAAATTATGACTTTACAGTACAATTCCGATTATTATTATAATATTGCCAACATTTTAAAAGTTTTCTTATAAAATTGTGACTTTATGTCGAGTACAATTACGACTCTTTTCATAAAATTGCCAAAATTGTAAGCTTTTCTTGTAAAACTGCAACTGTTATTGAGTCAAATTCCAACTTTTATCATAATATTGCACAAATGTTCAGTTTTTCTTGTAAAATTTTCCCTTGCGTTGAGTAAAATTACGACTTTTATTATAATACTGCCAACATTCTAAGTTTTTCTTGTAAAATTGTGACCTTTTTCTTGTGAAACTCCAACTCATTTTTCACAACAAGATGTTTTATATTTGCATAGTATGTATATATTATTAATGTTGTAAATACACATCTTTATATATATCGAAAGGCTGGTCCTATAGAGGTAGGTATTTTTCGGAGGTCTCCAGAAGGTAAGAAATACAATAATGTGTGTGTGTGTGTGTGTGTGTGTGTGTGTGTGTTCTTGTATTTCAACCCTTCTTGAGACATCAACAAGGAAAAGTAGCTCCCATATGAGGAGGTGTGAACAAGTGATGACATAAATCATGGTCCCTATACAGAAAACCATTGCATCTAATAGAGAATGTCTCATTTGCACCCCTGCTGGTGAAATCTATCAAAATGAGGGTGGTCCCAAAAAGGCGGGATTTTCCAAATTGACTGTGTGTCGCTTTTAGACGTGCTCGCCCTCTCGTCACCATATGAAATAACAAGTGTGTGTAAGAAATTGAAATGCGCCCCCTTTGGACAAAATGTATAAAGAATAAAACAAATAAGTATATAAAGACATACTGTAATAACTTGAAGTAAATAATGAAGATTAAAAACCAACTACAAACAAAACATTCAAAAATAAAAATAATTAACTAAAATCAGTCTTTTTCCCACAATTTGTTGAATTTTTTCTTGTAAAATTGGGAACAATTTCTCATATTCTTTCTGTTTCTGTAATATTGCAATATTTTCTCGTAAAATTATAACTTTTTTTTAATGTAAAATAATTACTTTTTAAAGCAAAATGGTGACATTTGTCACATAAAATTCTGACTTTTATCACAACATTGCCAATTTTTTTGTTGTTCCTGTAAAAATGTTACATTTTTTTAGTAAAATTATGACTTTTGTGATAATTTTGCCAAATAAAATTCCAATTATTTTTATAACATTGACAAAAATTGTAAAGTTTTCTTATAAAATTGTGACTTTTGTCGAGTAAAATTACAACTCTTTTCATAAAATTGCCAACATTATAAGCTTTTCTTGTAAAACTGCAACTGTTATTGAGTCAAATTCCAACTGTTATCAAAATATTGCACAAATGTTCAGTTTTTTTTGTAAAATTTTCCCTTGCGTTGAGTAAAATTACGACTTTTATTATAATACTGCCAAAATGCTAAGGTTTTCTTGTGAAACTGTGACCTTTTTCTTGTGAAATTCCAACTCATTTTTCACAACAAGCTTTTTTATGTTTGCATAGTATGTATATATTATTAATGTTGTAAATACAAATCTTTATATATCTAGAAAGGGTGGTCCTAAAGAGGTAGGCATTTTTCTCAGGTCTCAAGAAGGTAAGAAATACAATAATGTGTGTGTGTGTGTGTGTGGTCTTGTATTTCTACCCTTCTTGAGACATCAACAAGGAAAAGTAGCTTCCATATGAGGAGGTGTGAACAAGTGATGACATAAATCATGGTCGCAATACGGAAAAAACACTGCATCTAATAGAGAATGTCTCATTTGCACCCCTGGTGGTGAAATCTATCAAAATGAGGGTGGTCCCAAAAAGGAGGGATTTTCCAAATTGACTGTGTGTCGCTTTTAGACGTGCTCGCCCTCTCGTCAACATATGAAATAACAAGTGTGCGTAAGAAATTGAAGTGCTCCCCCTCTGGCCGACATATCTAATAACAAGTGTGCGTAAGAAATTGAAATGCACCCCCTTTGGCCACAATTTATAAATACATTAAAATAAATATGTATATAGAGACATACTGTAATAACGAAGTAAATAATGAAGATTAAAAACTAATTACAAACACAAAATTATTATTATTTTTTTTACTAAAAGCAGTCTTTTTCTCACAATAAGTCGACTTTTTTCTTATAAAATTGGAAACAATTTCTCATATTCTTTCTGTTTCTGTAATATTGCAATATTTTCTCGTAAAATTAGAACTTTTTTTTAATGTAAAATGATTACTTTTTAGTGCAAAATGGTGACATTTGTCATACATTTTGACTTTTATCACAATATTGCCAATTTTTTTTGTTGTTCCTAAAAAATAGTGAATTTTTTTTAGTAAAATTACGACTTTTGATAAAATAAAAATAAATATGTATATAAAGACATACTGTAATAACTTGAAGTAAATGACGATAAAAAAAACAATTACAAACACAAAATTATTTGCTAAAAGCAGTCCTTTTCTTACAATAAGTTGACTTTTTTCTTATAAAATTTGGAACAATTTCTCATAGTCTTTCTGTTTCTGTAATATTGCAATATTTTCCTGTAAAATTATAACTTTTTCTAATGAGCAATTATTACTTTTTAATGCAAAATGGTGACATTTGTCATATACAATTCAGACTTTTATCACAATATTGCCAATGTTTTGTTGTTCCTGTAAAATACTGAAACTTTTGGAGTAAAATTATGACTTTTGTCATAATTTTGCCGAGTAAAATTTGGATTATTATTATAATATTGCCAACATTATTACGTTTCCTTATGAGAATGTGACTTTTTGTCGAGGAAACTTATGACTCTTTTCATAAAATTGCCAACATTTTAAGCTTTTCTTGTAAAACTGCAACTGTTATTGAGTCAAATTCTAACTTTTATCATAATATTGCACAAATGTTCAGTTTTTGACTTGCCTTGAGTAAAATTAGGACTTCTATTATAATACTGCCAACATTCTAAGTTTTTCTTGCAAAATTGTGACCTTTTTCTTGTGAAACTCCAACTCATTTTTCACAACAAGATGTTTTATATTTGCATAGTATGTATATATTATTAATGTTGTAAGTACACACCTTTATATCTATAGAAAGGATGGTCCTAAAGAGGTAGGCATTTTTCTCAGGTCTCAAGAAGGTAAGAAATACAATAATGTGTGTGTGTGTGTGTGTGTGTGTGTGTGTGTGTGTGTGTGTGTGTGTGTTCTTGTATTTCTACCCTTCTTGAGACACCAACAAGGAAAAGTACCTTCCATATGAGGAGGTGTGAACAAGTGATGACATAAATCATGATCCCAATATAGAAAACCATTGCATGTAATGTCTCATTTGCACCCCCTGGTGGTGAAATCTATCAAAATGAGGGTGGTCCCAAAAAGGAGGGATTTTTCAAATTGACTGTGTTTTGGTTTTAAAAGAGCTCCCCCTCTGGTCAACATATGAAATAACAAGTGTGTGTAAGAAATTTAGCCACAATTTATGAAAAAAATAAAATAAATAAGTATATAAAGACATACTGTAATAACTTGAAGTAAATAATGAACATTAAAAAACAATTACAAACACAAAATTCACATTTTTCTTTTTACTAAGATCAGTCTTTTTCTCACAATAAGTCGACTTTTTTCTTATAAAATTGGAAACAATTTATCATATTCTTTCTGTTTCTGTAATATTGCAATATTTTCTCATAAAATTATAACTTTTTTAATGTAAAATTATAACTTTTTTAATGTAAATTATAACTTTTTTTTAATGTAAAATGATTACTTTTTAATGAAAAATGATTACCTTTTAATGCAAAATGGTGATATTTGTCATATAAAATTCTGACTTTTATCACAATATTGCCAATTTTTTTTGTTCTTGTAAAACAATTACATTTTTTTGAGTGAAATGATGACTTTTGTCATAATATTGCCAAGTAAAATTCCGATTATTATTATAACATTGCCAAAATGTTTACTTTTTCTTATTAATTTGTGATTTTTTTGTCGGGTAAAATTACGACTCTTTTTATAAAATTGCCAAAATGTTAAGCTTTTCTTGTAAAACTGCAACAGTAAAATTCCAACTTTTATCATAATATTGCACAAATGTTCCGATTTTTTTTGTAAACTTTTCCCTTGCGTTGAGTAAAATTACGACTTTTATTATAATACTGCCAAAATGCTAAGTTTTTCTTGTGAAATTATGACCTTTTTTATATTTGCATAGTATGTATATATTATTAATGTTGTAAATTCAAATCTTTATATATCTAGAAAGGATGGTCCTAAAGAGGTAGGCATTTTTTGGCGGTCTCAAGAAGGTAAGAAATACAATAATGTGTGTGTGTGTGTGTGTGTGTGTGTGTGCGTGTGTGTGTGTGTGTGTGTGTGTGTGTGTGTGTGTGCACTTACATATATTTGCAGTGCCTTTAGGGATAGGCAGGTAGGAGCCGGCGCTCCAGGCCCGGCCCTGGTAGTTCCTCTTACAGCGGCCACAGTCGGGCCCGGTGGTGTTGTGCTCGCACTCGCAGCTCAGCTTCTCTTTGTCAAACACGCAGCTGTTGGCGTGAAGGTTGCACTTGCACCTGTCAAAAGGGGGTGGAGATGAAAAGGACAAACGTCAAAACGGATGACTATTTTCACTCAGGGTTGAATGTACAGGGTGACCCGAAAACTGAACAGAACCCATGAAAAATGCATCAAATCCCACAAAAGTCCTATGATGATTTTAACATACATTTACAAACCCCGTTTCCATATGAGTTGGGAAATTGTGTTAGATGTAAATATAAACGGAATACAATGATTTGCAAATCCTTTTCAACCCATATTCAGTTGAATATGCTACAAAGACAAGATAATTGATGTTCAAACTCATAAACTTTATTTTTTTTTGCAAAACAATCATTAATTTAGAATTTCATGGCTGCAACATGTGCCAAAGTAGTTGGGAAAGGGCATGTTCACCACTGTGTTACATGGCCTTTCCTTTTAACAGCACTCGTTTGGGAACTGAGGAGACCAATTTTTGAAGCTTCTCAGGTGGAATTCTTTCCCATTCTTGCTTGATGTACAGCTTAAGTTGTTCAACAGTCCGGGGGTCTCCGTTGTGGTATTTTAGGCTTCATAATGCACCACACATTTTCAATGGGAGACAGGTCTGGACTACAGGCAGGCCAGTCTAGTACCCACACTCTTTTACTATGAAGCCACGTTGATGTAACACGTGGCTTGGCATTGTCTTGCTGAAATAAGCAGGGGCGTCCATGATAACGTTGCTTGGATGGCAACATATGTTGCTCCAAAACCTGTATGTACCTTTCAGCAGGCGCCTTCACAGATGTGTAAGTTACCCATGTCTTGGGCACTAATACACCCCCATACCATCACAGATGCTGGCTTTTTAACTTTGCGCCTATAACAATCCGGATGGTTCTTTTCCTCTTTGGTCCGGAGGACACGATGTCCACAGTTTCCAAAAACAATTTGAAATGTGGACTCGTCAGACCACAGAACACTTTTCCACTTTGTATCAGTCCATCTTAGATGAGCTCAGGCCCAGCGAAGCCGACGGCGTTTCTGGGTGTTGTTGATAAACGGTTTTCGCCTTGCATAGGAGAGTTTTAACTTGCACTTACAGATGTAGCGACCAACTGTAGTTACTGACAGTGGGTTTCTGAAGTGTTCCTGAGCTCATGTGGTGATATCCTTTACACACTGATGTCGCTTGTTGATGCAGTACAGCCTGAGGGATCGAAGGTCACGGGCTTAGCTGCTTACGTGCAGTGATTTCTCCAGATTCTCTGAACCCTTTGATGATATTACGGACCGTAGATGGTGAAATCCCTAAATTCCTTGCAATAGCTGGTTGAGAAAGGTTTTTCTTAAACTGTTCAACAATTTGCTCACGCATTTGTTGACAAAGTGGTGATCCTCGCCCCATCCTTGTTTGTGAATGACTGAGCATTTCATTGAATCTACTTTTATACCCAATCATGGCACCCACCTGTTCCCAATTTGCCTGTTCACCTGTGGGATGTTCCAAATAAGTGTTTGATGAGCATTCCTCAACTTTATCAGTATTTATTGCCACCTTTCCCGACTTCTTTGTCACGTGTTGCTGGCATCAAATTCTAAAGTTAATGATTATTTGCAAAAAAATAAATAAAGTTTATCAGTTTGAACATCAAATATGTTGTCTTTGTAGCATATTCAACTGAATATGGGTTGAAAAGGTATTGCAAATCATTGTATTCCGTTTATATTTACATCTAACACAATGTCCCAACTCATATGGAAACGGGGTTTGTAATGTAATGTGATATTTTTATCTAAATAAATGCTACTACATCAATTGAGGAATAGGAATACGAAATTTCCTAGTAGATTGAAATGAAACGTATGTTCTGTTATAACCTGTTCTGATTGATAGTCCGCAATAATAAAATGTTTAGCGGGCTGACTGTTACATTTTATGAATAAATAGAGAAGGTTAAAACATTGTCATGCAGAGAGACATGAAAACCACGTCATGTACGGAATATCAGAAGCATTTAGTCAAATATAAATATCACAGATTACACTGACAATCAAAGCATGATCGTAACAATCCACATTGTGTGTCATTAATGCGGGACACTGATGTCTAAACATAGTGTAGCTCCTCTCCTCTGAATGCAAGTGCTTCTACAGCAGAAATACAAATTCTGCATTCCTACAAAATGCAAAATCGGGCAAGACACCAGATATTTTTTTATTGACATTAAAAGCATGTTTATGTCCTTAAAAAAACGAAACTGCGCCCAGATTCATGAACCTTGTTATTTGACGCTTTGGCATTGTTTAACATGAGTGTTCAGCTTTGTAAACCATTTATGACAATTCCCATAGGTCCCTTTTAAACTTCAGTTTGTGTGCGCTTAGACACAATTAGAATTTCAAAACTGGGGCAAAGGCACAATTGGCTTGAGTATATTTATAGGCGTGGCTTAAAGAATTAGATGTATGGTTTGGATAATTAAGATTACATGATACATTATTTATTCATTTATAGTGCAAAATCACAAAACTAACAATAAAAGAAACATTCGTGGGATGTCATGTCGGTGTAATCATGTTTTGTTTTAGTCATGTTTTGTTTAGTTATTGGACTCTTTAGTTTCTGGCTTTTCACTCCCTGGTCTTGTTTCCATAGTTACCCATTAGTTTCACGTTTGGACTCATTGTGCACTCTTGTTTGTCACCATAGCAATCCATTAGTTTTCACCTGTCACGTCATGCACCTGTTTCACGTTTTTGAGTCATGCACCTGTTTTCACTTATCATGTCTGTAGTATTTAAGTTCATTGTTTTCAGTTTGACGTTCTGGTGACATCCCGGATTTATACCCCTGTCACAATCTGTTTACCTCTGCGCACTTCATGCCACGTCCAAGTAATTTTTTTTTTATTAATGCCACAGTTAGTGTTTTTGTTTAATTGTTCACAGTTTTTTTGCCCACGTGCAAGTCTTTTTATTTCGTTAGTAAAGTTTGTACATTCGCCTTGAGCGCGCTTTGTGTTCCTTTGAGTGTTATTATTAAATATGTATTTACCTTCACGCCATGACCAGTCCAGCTTTACTTGCATCTCGGGAAAACAAACACACCATAGTCCACGTCTTGACATGGGATATGCGATCAGGTATAAATATGACAGATTACACTACCAAGCATCGTTGATAATTGTATTCATTGTATCCCATTGGGTTGAGTTTTTTCTTGCCCTGATGTGGGATCTGAGCCAAGGATGTCGTTGTGGCTTGTGCAGCCCTTTGAGACACTGAACTTTGATGTTTGATTGATTGACAATCAAAGCATGATCAATCCATATTTTGTGTTATTAAATGCGTGACACTGATGTCTAAACATAGCGTAGCTCCTCTCCTCTGAATGCAAGTGCTTCTACAGCAGACATACAAATTCTGTATTCCTACACAATACAAAATCTGGCAAGACACCAACGCAGCTCGGGTATATATTTTTTTTATTGTCATTAAAAGCGGCGATTCAATTAACTATTAACAAACTGCGATTCATCGCAATGAAATATTTTAACATAGCGTAGCTCCTCTCCTCTGAATGCAAGTGCTTCTACAGCAGAAATACAAATTCTGTATTCCTACACAATACAAAATCTGGTAAGACACCAACGCAGCTCGGGTATATATTTTTTTATTGTCATTAAAAGCGGCGATTCAGTTAACTATAAACAAACTGCGATTCATCGCAATGAAATATTTTAATCGTCTTACTTAATGAACCGATTTATTTGGGTCGCAGCTGGACAGCGCCGGTGAAGAACTGCATGTCTCCAACCAACAAAGCAAACGAAACCGTCAAAACTTCAAGGGTGAGGCGGGTCTAAAAAAGACAAACCCGTCTTTAAATCCCCTTTCCTGCTGCTCTCTCTCAGGTTTAATTGTCCCACTGGAGGATGCATGGCGGTTATAAGGTCACCGTCCATAGTTGAGAAATTGGCAGTGAGAGAGGGACAAAAAGGCGGTGGAAAACAACGGAACAGACACGGGGAGAATAAAGGCAAAAGGAGCTCGTAACTCTAAAAGGTAATGAATAGCTCAACGTTAGCCAGCGGGCAGCATGGAGCCATCTACACTCTGTGACGGATTAATATGAGATGAGATCTCAGCAGCATATTTTCCGTATGGAAGGAGAGACTCCCTTAAGGTGCACTAAATCCTCACCCAGGCTGTATGCATTTAACTATAAACTCGGCAAATTCATTTTTTTTCATGGCAAGAAGAGAATGGAGGGGATATCATTGGTTTTATTAATTAATGACGCGCATCATTCGCCTTGTGAAGCACCCCGGAAAAATATGCATACTGCTAATCGGAACTTCTATGTAGGACAATATAGATTTATCTACATTACAATGTGTTCTATATGGCCTTCACTGTTTTGTAGGATGAAATAATGGAAGAAAGACTTGAACCCAAACCATGTTGGATTTGATTCGATTAAGTACGTTTTATTGGTCCTCAGGGAAATTAAGGTTCCAATAGCAGCAACAGTCCACTCCCTGTATGATCAGTGTCAGAGCCTGGTCTGCATTGCCGGCAGTAAGTCGGACCCATTTCCAGTGAGGGTTGGACTCCGCCAAGGCTGCCCTTTGTCACCGATTCTGTTCATAACTTTTATGGACATAATTTCTAGGCGCAGTCAAAGCGTTGAGGGGATCCGGTTTGGTGGTTGCAGGATTAGGTCTCTGCTTCTTGTGGATGATGTGGTCCTGATGGCTTCATCTGGCAAGGATCTTCAGCTCTCACTGGATCGGTTCGCAGCCGAGTGTGAAGCGACTGGGATGAGATACAGCACCTCCAAGACCGAGTCCATGGTTCTCGCCCGGAAAAGGGTGGAGTGCCATTTCCGGGTTGGGGAGGAAACCCTGCCCCAGGTGGAGGAGTTCAAGTACCTCGGAGTCTTGTTCACGAGTGAGGGAAGAGTGGATCGTGAGATCGACAGGCGGATCGGTGCGGCGTCTTCAGTAATGCGGACGCTGTATCGATCCGTTGTGGTGAAGAAGGAGCTGAGCCGGAAGGCAAAGCTCACAATTTACCGGTCGATAAGAGAATTGAGGGGATATCATTGGTTTTATTAATTAATGACGCGCATCATTCGCCTTGTGAAGCACCCCGGAAAAATATATACACTGCTAATCGGAACTTCTATGTAGGACGATATAGATTTATCTACATTACAATGTGTTCTATATGGCCTTCACTGTTTTGTAGGATGAAATAATGGAAGAAAGACTTGAACCCAAACCATGTTGGATTTGATTCGATTAAGTACGTTTTATTGGTCCTCAGGGAAATTAAGGTTCCAATAGCAGCAACAGTCCGCTCCCTGTATGATCAGTGTCAGAGCCTGGTCTGCATTGCCGGCAGTAAGTCGGACCCATTTCCAGTGAGGGTTGGACTCCGCCAAGGCTGCCCTTTGTCACCGATTCTGTTCATAACTTTTATGGAAAGAATTTCTAGGCACAGTCAGGGCATTGAGGGGATCCGGTTTGGTGGTTGCAGGGTTAGGTCTCTGCTTTTTGCAGATGATGTGGTCCTGATGGCTTCATCTGGCCAGGACCTTCAGCTCTCACTGGATCGGTTCGCAGCCGAGTGTGAAGCGACTGGGATGAAATACATCACCTCCAAGACCGAGTCCATGGTTATCGCCCGGAAAAGGGTGGAGTGCCATTTCCGGGTTGGGGAGGAGACCCTGCCCCAAGTGGAGGAGTTCAAGTACCTCGGAGTCTTGTTCACGAGTGAGGGGAGAGTGGATCGTGAGATCGACAGGCGGATCGGTGCGGCGTCTTCAGTAATGCGGACGCTGTATCGATCCGTTGTGGTGAAGAAGGAGCTGAGCCGGAAGGCAAAACCCTCTATTTAACGGTCGATAAGAGAATTGAGGGGATATCATTGGTTTTATTAATTAATGACGTCCATCATTCCCCTTGTGAAGTACCCCGGAAAAAAATGGTATACTGCTAATCGGAACTTCTATGTAGGACAATATAGATTTATCTACATTACAATGTATTCTATATGGCCTTCACTGTTTTGTAGAATGAAATAATGGAAGAAAGCCTTGAACCCAAACCATGTTGGATTTGATTCGATTACGTACGTTTTATTGGTCCTCAGGGAAATTAAGGTTCCAATAGCAGCAACAGTCCGCTCCCTGTATGATCAGTGTCAGAGCCTGGTCCGCATTGCCGACAGTAAGTCGGACACGTTTCCAGTGAGGGTTGAACTCCGCCAAGGCTGCCCTTTGTCACCGATTCTGTTCATAACTTTTATGGAAAGAATTTCTAGGCACAGTCAGGGCATTGAGGGGATCCGGTTTGGTGGTTGCAGGGTTAGGTCTCTGCTTTTTGCAGATGATGTGGTCCTGATGGCTTCATCTGGCCAGGATCTTCAGCTCTCACTGGATCGGTTCGCAGCCGAGTGTGAAGCGACTGGGATGAAATACATCACCTCCAAGACCGAGTCCATGGTTATCGCCCGGAAAAGGGTGGAGTGCCATTTCCGGGTTGGGGAGGAGACCCTGCCCCAAGTGGAGGAGTTCAAGTACCTCGGAGTCTTGTTCACGAGTGAGGGGAGAGTGGATCGTGAGATCGACAGGCGGATCGGTGCGGCGTCTTCAGTAATGCGGACGCTGTATCGATCCGTTGTGGTGAAGAAGGAGCTGAGCCGGAAGGCAAAACCCTCTATTTAACGGTCGATAAGAGAATTGAGGGGTTATAATTGGTTTTATTAATTAATGACGTCCATCATTCCCCTTGTGAAGTACCCCGGAAAAAAATGGTATACTGCTAATCGGAACTTCTATGTAGGACGATATAGATTTATCTACATTACAATGTGTTCTATATGGCCTTCACTGTTTTGTAGGATGAAATAATGGAAGAAAGCCCTGAACCCAAACCATGTTGGATTCGATTCGATTACGTACGTTTTATTGGTCCTCAGGGAAATTAAGGTTTCAATAGCAGCAACGTCATATACGGTGGAACCTTGATTGACGAACTATTTGCACCCCTTTTTGGTTTACGAACTTGAACTTAAAGAAAAGAAGATTCGTGAGTTAAAAATTAGAACTGTAAATCAATTTTGACTGGCTCATTGACATGAACGATGTGTTTGTTTTTATTTGAAGGGTGACATTTTTGAATCATTTTGGTGATTTAACCCGAAATTCCAACCCTTGATGCTGAGTGCCAAGCAGGGTATACAATGATTTGCAAATCATTTTCAACTTATGTTCAGTTGAATAGAACGCAAAGACAATATATTTAATGTTCGAACTAAGAAACTACATTTATTTTTTGAAAATAATCATTAACTTAAAATTTAATGGCAGCAATAAATTGCAATAAAGTTGGCACAGGGGCATTTTTACCACTGTGTTACATGGCCTTTCCTTTTAACAACACTCAGTAAACGTTTGGGAACTGAGGAGACCAATTTTTTAAGCTTTGCATCAGTCCATCTTAGATGGCGGCGTTTCTGGGTGTTGTTGATAAATGGCTTTCGCTCTGCATAGTAGAGTTTTAACTTGCACTTACAGATGTAGCGACAAACTGTAGTTACTGACAGCGGTTTTCTGAAGTGTTGCTGAGCCCATGTGGTGATATCCTTTACACACTGATGCAGTACTGACTGAGGGATCGAAGGTCTGTAATATCATCGCTTATGTGCAATGATTTCTCCAGATTCTCTGAACTTTTTGATGATATTACGGACCGTAGATGGCGAAATCCCTAAATTCCTTGCAATAGCTGGTTAAGAAATGTTGTTCTTAAACTGTTGGACAATTTGTTCACGCATTTCTTCACAAAGTGGTGAAACTCGCCCCATCCATGTTTGTGAATGACTGAGCATTTCATGGAAGCTGCTTTTATACCCAATCATGGCACCCACCTGTTCCCAATTAGCCTGTTCACCTGTGGGATGTTCCAAATAAGTGTTTGATGAGCATTCCTCAACTTTCTTGAAACATGTTGCAGGCATCAAATTCCAAATGAGCTAATATTTGCAAAATATAACAACATTTTCCAGTTCGAACGTTAAGTATCTTGTCTTTGCAGTCTATTCAATTGAATATAAGTTGAAAAAGATTTGCAAATCATTGTATTCTGTTTTTATTTTCTATTTACACAATGTACCAACAATTAATTTCTCTTTTCAAAATGTTATTTATTTTTTTTAAAGATAATTACACGAAATGGAAAAAGGGTGCAAACTTCAACCAAAGGCTTCATTTTTAAAAATAAACCCCATTGTTTCCAACTCTACCATGACTCACCGTCCAAAGCCAATTCTGGCCGCAACTTCACACGGCTTCCATTCAGCATGACTCACTATGGATTCACACTGTGCCTGTTTTTGTTTATTTTCCCAAGAAAATCCCCAGGCTGACTCAGTGGCGACATTCAAGAGCCCTTTCATTCAAACATCGAGGTGAATGGTATCTACTGTATCTCGTTGTTTGTTCCCTAGGCTGCCAGATGGTGAAAGGGTGGAAGGACCAGATGACACGGATAGGATGTAGACGTCTTGGTGAGAACCTTTCAGTGATAGCAAGCTCACCCTTATTTGCCAAAGCTTAGCCCCGAGCCAGAATAAACATGACAGTTGGAGGAAAATCTCAGTCTTAAAGCTATCACTTCTTTGTGGCATTGAAATTCAGTGCATGCCCTGAACAACCACGCTGTCTGTTGATCGGGATTAGCCTGTGTCGGGTCAGTGATATGTTGTCAATCCCAAGTTTTTGTTGGAAGTTACTAGAACAGGTAGGGTCAAATATCAGGTTTCAGTATCTGTTTCTTGTTCAGAAAATAGACGAATCAGCAAAGTCCAATTCAACCACGTCTGTGCGTTAATGTTTGCTTAACGGAATCCAGAAGTCCTCTCCTGCCGGCTGCTTAGCTAACTGGCTCTAGACTTCACAATAGATTTCCGGAACAGAGGCTGGTCCACAGTTTAGGCAGTTGGAGGAAAATCTCAGTCTTAAAGCTCTCACTTCTTCGTGGCATTGAAATTCAGCGCTCACCCTGAACAACCACGCTGTGTGTTGATCGGGATTAGCCTGTGCCATGTCAGTGATATGTTGTCAATTGCAAGTTTTTGTTGGAAGTTACTAAAACAGGTAGTGTCAAATATCAGCATCCAGTATCTGTTTCTTGTTCCGAAAATAGACTGATCAGCAAATTCCAATTCAACCATGTCTGTGCGTTAATGTTTGCTGAACGGAATCCAGAAGTCCTCTCCTGCCGGCTGCTTAGCTAACTGGCTCTAGACTTCACAATAGATTTCCGGAACAGAGGCTGGTCCACAGTTTAGGCAGTTGGAGGAAAATCTCAGTCTTAAAGCTCTCACTTCTTCGTGGCATTGAAATTCAGCGCTCGCCCTGAACAACCACGCTGTGTGTTGATCGGGATTAGCCTGTGCCATGTCAGTGATATGTTATCAATTGCAAGATTTTGTTGGAAGTTACTAAAACAGGTAGTGTCAAATATCAGGATCCAGTATCTGTTTCTTGTTCCGAAAATAGACTGATCAGCAAAGTCCAATTCAACTATGTCTGTGCGTTAATGTTTGCTGAACGGAAACCAGAAGACCTCTCCTGCCGGCTTCTTAGCTAACTGGCTCTAGACTTCACAATAGATTTCCGGAACAGAGGCTGGTCCACAGTTTAGACGGTTGGAGGAAAATCTCAGTCTTAAAGCTCTCACTTCTTCGTGGCATTGAAATTCAGAGCACGTCCTGAACAACCACGCTCTGTGTTGATCGGGATTAGCCTGTGTCGGGTCAGTGATATGTTGTCAATTGCAAGTTTTTGTTGGAAGTTACTAAAACAGGTAGTGTCAAATATCAGGTTCCAGTATCTGTTTCTTGTTCCAAAAATAGACAGATCAGCAAAGTCCAATTCAACCACGTCTGTGCGTTAATGTTTGCTTAACGGAATCCAGAAGTCCTCTCCTGCCGGCTGCTTAGCTAACTGGCTCTAGACTTCACAATAGATTTCCGGAACAGAGGCTGGTCCACAGTTTAGGCAGTTGGAGGAAAATCTCAGTCTTAAAGCTCTCACTTCTTCGTGGCATTGAAATTCAGCGCTCGCCCTGAACAACCACGCTGTGTGTTGATCGGGATTAGCCTGTGCCATGTCAGTGATATGTTGTCAATTGCAAGTTTTTGTTGGAAGTTACTAAAACAGGTAGTGTCAAATATCAGGATCCAGTATCTGTTTCTTGTTCCGAAAATAGACTGATCAGCAAATTCCAATTCAACCATGTCTGTGCGTTAATGTTTGCTGAACGGAATCCAGAAGTCCTCTCCTGCCGGCTTCTTAGCTAACTGGCTCTAGACTTCACAATAGATTTCCGGAACAGAGGCTGGTCCACAGTTTAGACAGTTGGAGGAAAATCTCAGTCTTAAAGCTCTCACTTCTTCGTGGCATTGAAATTCAGTGCACGTCCTGAACAACCACGCTGTGTGTTGATCGGGATTAGCCTGTGTCGGGTCAGTGATATGTTGTCAATCCCAAGTTTTTGTTGAAAGTTACTAAAGCAGGTAATGTCAAATATCAGGATCCAGTATCTGTTTCTTGTTCCGAAAATAGACCGATCAGCGAATTCCAATTCAACCACGTCTGTGCGTTAATGTTTGCTGAACGGAATCCAGAAGTCCTCTCCTGCCGGCTGCTTAGCTAACTGGCTCTAGACTTCATAATAGATTTCCGGAACAGAGGCTGGTCCACAGTCTAGGCAGTTGGAGGAAAATCTCAGTCTTAAAGCTCTCACTTCTTCGTGGCATTGAAATTCAGTGCACGTCCTGAACAACCACGCTGTGTGTTGATCGGGATTAGCCTGTGTCGGGTCAGTGATATGTTGTCAATCCCAAGTTTTTGTTGGAAGTTACTAAAACAGGTAGTGTCAACTATCAGGATCCAGTATCTGTTTCTTGTTCCGAAAATAGACCGATCAGCAAATTCCAATTCAACCACGTCTGTGCGTTATTGTTTGCCTAACGGAATCCAGAAGTCCTCTCCTGCCGGCTGCTTAGCTAACTGGCTCTAGACTTCACAATATATTTCTGGAACAGGGGCTGGTCCACAGTCTAGGCAGTTGGAGGAAAATCTCAGTCTTAAAGCTCTCACTTCTTCGTGGCATTGAAATTCAGCGCTCGCCCTGAACAACCACGCTGTGTGTTGATCGGGATTAGCCTGTGTCGGGTCAGTGATATGTTGTCAATCCCAAGTTTTTGTTGGAATTTACTAAAACAGGTAGTGTCAAATATCAGGATCCAGTATCTGTTTGTTGTTCCGAAAATAGACCGATCAGCAAATTCCAATTCAACCACGTCTGTGCGTTATTGTTTGCCTAACGGAATCCAGAAGTCCTCTCCTGCCGGCTGCTTAGCTAACTGGCTCTAGACTTCACAATATATTTCTGGAACAGGGGCTTGTCCACAGTCTAGGCAGTTGGAGGAAAATCTCAGTCTTAAAGCTCTCACTTCTTCGTGGCATTGAAATTCAGCGCTCGCCCTGAACAACCACGCTGTGTGTTGATCGGGATTAGCCTGTGTCGGGTCAGTGATTTGTTGTCAATCCCAAGTTTTTGTTGGAATTTACTAAAACAGGTAGTGTCAAATATCAGGATCCAGTATCTGTTTGTTGTTCTGATAATAGACGGATCAGCAAAGTCCAATTTAACCATGTCTGTGCGTTAATTTTTGCTGAACGGAATCCAGAAGTTATTTTCTGATGGCTTCTTAGCTAACTGGCTCTAGACTTCACAATAGATTTCCGGAACAGAGGCAGGTCCACAGTTTAGGCAGTTGGAGGAAAATTTCAGTCTTAAAGCTCTCACTTCTTCGTGGCATTGAAATTCAGCGCTCGCCCTGAACAACCACGCTGTGTGTTGATCGGGATTAGCCTGTGTCGGGTCAGTGACATGTTGTCAATCCCAAGTTTTTGTTGGAAGTTACTAAAACAGGTAGTGTCAAATATCAGGATCCAGTATCTGTTTCTTGTTCTGAAAATAGACGGATCAGCAAAGTCCAATTCAACCACGTCTGTGCGTTAATGTTTGCTTAACGGAATCCAGAAGTCCTCTCCTGCCGGCTGCTTAGCTAACTGACTCTAGACTTCACAATATATTTCCGGAACAGAGGCTGGTCCACAGTTTAGGCAGAACCTGTTCTCCCATGTGTTTAGCTGTAAAAAGGTGCGTAGATCCTGGATGCTCGGCATTGTCGCACCCGACTTCAGTCAGTTCTTGCGCTCCTTCATGCAAAATTTGCATTTTGGGTGGAGCAACCCTTAAATGTGGTTGTTCAATTGAGAAACCTGGAACTATCCATTCAGATGAGGATCAAAGGACAAAAAAACGTCAGTCTTTGATAACGATCAGAAATCAAATCGCCATTGATCGGCTGTGTTTGTACTAGGGTTGTCTCGGTACCAACATGTATTTTGATACTTTTTGATACTTTTTGATACTTTTCAAAACTTTTCTAAATGAAGGGGACCACAAAAAATTGCATTATTGGCGTTATTTTAACAAAAACACTGACGGTACATTAAACATCTGTTTCTTTTTGCAATCGAAGAACAACATTGTCCTTAAATAAAATAGTGAACATACTAGACAACTTGTCTTTTAGTAGTAAGTAAACAAACAAAGGCTCCTAATTAGTCTGCTGACGTATGCAGTAACATATTGTGTCATTTATCTACCTATTATGGTAGATTAGGTATCGATCCGATACTAAGTAGTTACAGGATCATACATTGGTCATAATTTAAGTTCTTGTGTGTCCAAGGGACGCATTTCCTGAGTTTGCGAATATAATATGAATTATAAATATTATATGATTAAAAAATCGATGTAATCATAGTAGTATCAACTAGATACGCTCTTGTACTTGCTATCATTACAGTGGATGTCAGGTGTAGATCCACCCGTGGCGTTTGTTTACATTGTGACGCCGGTGAGCTATTGTATCCTCCTACGGTGTGTAGTGAAGCATGTTTAGCTATTCCTCGTCCTGCAGGGATAATGATACTTTAAAGAAACTTACTTTATTTGTCGCCATGGAGGCGAGGATTAGTGATTTAGAAGTAGCTAAAACACTGAAGACTAGCTAGCCATGTCTTAAATCACCTCTTCCCGAGGGCGTTTCAGTGTTATAACTTCACCTCAATCGTTAGTTTTTAAGCCAAAATGCATCAATTCTCCCTTTTCTGTCTCCACACTGTGTCTGCTTGTAAGTACTCCGTGATTGTGCGCTGCCGAACATGCTCCTCTGCTCGTATACCAGCAATGTTATGCCTGTTAAAAAAAAAAATCGACTTTTCAAACAGAGTATAGTACCGTTTTTGATTAGTACCGCGATACTATACTAGTACCGGTATACCGTACAACCCTAGTTTGATCATTGAACAAATAGAAACTAAATATGTAATGTAGCGGAGGGATATTCAATTAACTTGTTTAGGGGCCCACATTTTCAGAAACGATTGGGGTGGGTGACCCGGTCCCTCAACTATTGTTATTGTTTTGTATATTCCTAAGAACCAGTGTCTTGACAGTAGACATTAGATTTGTGGCTATTTATTTGGTCAGAGTTACAGGAGCGCTCTGCTATTTTTAAAGGACCTTCTGCAACAAAATTGGTCAAAGATAATCTAGGACAACTTTCTAGTGTTTTTTTTAAGAATCTGCTGCAAAAATTCAAACTGAACTCGAAGGCAACCAGGTTGAATAGCCGGAGAAGACAACCTTGAGGAACACCACTCGTATAATTAAACAAGTTGAACAAAGGACAACTGACTGCATCTGAAGTACAAACCCCAAAACCAGTAAAGTTGGCACTTTGTGTAAATGGTAAATAAAAACAGAATACAATGATTTGCAAATCCTTTTCAACTTATATTCAATTGAATAGACTGCAAAGACAAGATACTTAATGTTCAATCTGGTAAACGTTGCTATGTTTTGCAAATATTAGCTCATTTGGAATTTGATGCCTGCAACATGTTTCAAAAAAGCTGGCACAAGTGGCAAAACAGACTGAGAAAGTTGGGGAATGCTCATTAAACACTTATTTGGAACATCCCACAGGTGAACAGGCAAATTGGGAACAGGTGGGTGCTATGGTTGGGTATAAAAGCAGCTTCCATGAAATGCTCAGTCATTTGCAAACAAGGATGGGGCGAGGGTCACCACTTTGTCAACAAATGCGTGAGCAAATTGTCGAACAGTTTAAGAACAACATTTCTCAACCAGCTATAGCAAGGAATTTAGGGATTTCATCATCTGCAGTCCGTAATATCATCAAAAGGTTCAGAGAATCTGGAGAAATCACTGCACGTAAGAAAACCAACATTGAATGCTAATGACCTTCCATCCCTCTGCATTAAAAAGCGACATCAATGTGTAAAGGATATCACCACATGGGCTCAGGAACACTTCAGAAAACCACTCTCAGTAACTACAGTTGGTCGCTACATCTGTAAGTGCAAGTTAAAACTCTACTATGTAAAGCCAAAGCCATTTATCAACAACACCCAGAAACGCCGCCAGCTTCGCTGGGCCTGAGCTCATCTAAGATGGACTGATGCAAAGTGTAAAAGTGTTCTGTGGTCTGACGAGTCCACATTTCAAAATGTTTTTTGAAACTGTGGCCGTCGTGTCCTCCGGACCAAATAGGGAAAAGAACCATCTGGATTGTTCTATGGGCAAAGTTGAAAAGCCAGCATCTGTGATGGTATGGGGGTGTATTAGTGCCCAAGGCATGGGTAACTTACACATCTGTGAAGGCACCATTAATGCTGAAATGTACATACAGGTTTTGGATCAACATATGTTGCCATCCAAGCAACGTTATCATGGACGCCCCTGCTTATTTCAAAAAGACAATGCCAAACCACGTGTTACAACAGCGTGGCTTCATAGTAAAAGAGTGTGGGTGCTGGACTGGCCTGCCTGTAGTCCAGACCTGTCTCCCATTGAAAATGTGTGGTGCAATATGAAGCCTAAAATACCACAATTTAAGCTGTACATCAAGCAAGAATGGGAAATAATTCCACTTAAAAAATGTGTCTCCTCAGTTCCCAAACGTTTACTGAGTGTTGTTAAAAGGAAAGGCCATGTAACACTGTTGCAAAAATGCCTTCACATGATGCTCCTTTCAGCATCGCCGACATTTTAATCAGCGCTCAGAAATGGTAGCGCCATCGGCATAACGATGGAGACTGCGAGTGCGGCCCATGGGGTCTCCCTCGCAACATGCTGCCAATCAAAAGTGAAATACATTGAGATATTAAGAGAGGTATCGCCCCTGCAAGGGAAGCCGTGACTTCAGGTAATAAAGTGTACATGTGAAAGCTTTTTAACAAGGCAATAGACTCGGGTATTACGTCTTCATTTTATAGTATGCAGAGATCTGAGACACATCCACTGAGGTTGTGTCCAAATCATTGTAAATATCATTGCTTTTTTTTCAGAAATACTACTTTTAACAGTACAGGAAAATGCAGCAAAAAGTATATCTGTGTCAAACATTTAAACGGGTTTCAATTCAAACTTCTGTTAAAACTTTGATTTTATACAATTCCCAAAAGCAGTGAAGTTGTCACGTTGTGTAAATGGTAAATAAAAACAGAATACAATGATTCGCAAATCCTTTTCAACTTATATTCAATTGAATAGACTTCAAAGACAAGATATTTAATGTTCCCACTGAGAAATGTTTGTATTTTTTTTTAGCAAAAAATCATTAATTTAGAATTTAATGGCAGCAACACATTGCAAAAAAGTTGTCACAGGGCATTTTTACTTCTTCCTGGGGTCCAGGCAAAAAACATCACACAATCACAAAACAAAAGATTACAATGCAGTACAACATGATCAGATAATAAAATGTTGTAATACAAAAATAGCAACAACAAAGAACCAAAAAAAAGTAATAATAACTTCGAGTTTACATAATAAGATAAAAAGAGCAATATAAAATGAAAGCTGTAAGCAGCGATGGACGGGACCGACTTTGAGGGCTCATAAAATCCAAACCGAAGCAATAATTAAAACTCTTTCATCAACTTAAAACGATAAAACACTGAATATTGACAACATATGAACGTCACCCCCCCTCGATGACGTTCATATGTTGTCAATATTCAGTGTTTTATCGTTCATAGTTGATATTGTAAATCCCACATTCTTTATTTTCATGTACATTCTGGATTTGTCATTCAGTAATAAAACGCAACATTCCACTGAATATTGACAACATATGAACCTCACCCGGGGGGAGGGAGGGTGGTGATATTCAGTGTTTTATCGTTCATAGTAAATATTGTAAATCCCACATTCTTTATTTTCATGTACATCCTGGGTGTCTCATTCAGTAAAAAAAAACGTAAAATTCCACTGAATATCGACAACATATGAACGTCACCCCCCCGGTGACGTTCATATGTTGTCAATATTCGGTGTTTTATCCTTCATAGTTAATATTGTAAATCCCACACTCTTTATTTTCATGTACATTCTGGGTGTCTCATTCAGTAAAAAAACCTAAAATTCCACTGAATATTGACAACATATGAAGGTCACCCCCCCGGGTGACCTTCATATGTTGTCAATATTCAGTGTTTTATCATTCATAGTTAATATTGTAAATCCCACATTCTTTATTTTCATGTACATTCTGGGGGTCTTATTCAGTAAAAAAAAAAAAAATTCCACTGAATATTGACAACATATGAACATCACTCGGGGGGAGTGGGGTGTGACGTTCATATGTTGTCAATATTCAGTGTTTTATCATTCATAGTTAATTGTAAATCAAACATTCTTTATTTTCATGTACATTCTGAGTGTGTCATTCAGTAATAAAACATAACATTCCACAGTGTTTTATCCTTCATAGTTGATATTGTAAATCCCACATTCTTTATTTTTATGTACATCCTGGGGGTCTCATTCAGTAAAAAAAACCGTAAAATTCCACTGAATATTGACAACATATGAACGTCACCCCCCCAGTGACGTTCATATGTTGTCAATATTCAGTGTTTTATCCTTCATAGTTAATATTGTAAATCCCACATTCTTTATTTTCATGTACAATTCTGTGGGTCTCATTCAGTAAAAAAACCTAAAATTCCACTGAATATTGACAACATATGAAGGTCACCCCCCCTGGGTGACCATCATATGTTGTCAATATTCAGTGTTTTATCGTTCATAGTTAATATTGTAAATCCCACATTCTTTATTTTCATGTACATTCTGGGGGTCTCATTCAGTAAAAAAAAATAAAATTCCACTGAATATTGACAACATATGAACGTCACCCCCCCTGGGTGACGTTCATATGTTGTCAATATTCAGTGTTTTATCGTTCATAGTTAATATTTTAAATCCCACATTCTTTATTTTCATGTACATTCTGGGGTCTTATTCAGTAAAAAAACCTAAAATTCCACTGAATATTGACAACATATGAACGTCACCCCCCCTGGGTGACGTTCATATGTTGTCAATATTCAGTGTTTTATCGTTCATAGTTAATATTGTAAATCCCACATTCTTTATTTTCATGTAAATTCTGGGGGTCTCATTCAGTAAAAAAATCTAAAATTCCACTGAATATTGACAAGATACGAACGTCAACCCCCTGGGTGACGTTCATATGTTGTCAATATTCAGTGTTTTATCCTTCATAGTTAATATTGTAAATCCCACATTCTTTATTTTCATGTACATTCTGGGTGTCTCATTCAGTAAAAATACCTAAAATTCCACTGAATATTGACAACATATGAATGTCACCCATGTGGGTGGGGTGGGGGGGCTAGGGGGAACGTTCATATGTTGTCAATATTCAGTGTTTTATCGTTCATAGTTAATATTGTAAATCAAACATTCTTTATTTTCATGTACATTCTGGGTGTCTCATTTAGTAAAAAAAACGAAAATTCCACTGAACGTCACCCCCCCACTCCCCCGGGTGACATTCATATGTTGTCAATATTCAGTGTTTTATCATTCATAGTTAATATTGTAAATTCCACATTCTTTATTTTCATGTACATTCTGGGTGTCTCATTCAGTAAAAAAAACAAAAATTCCACTGAATATTGACAACATATGAACGTCACCCGATCTGTGTCATATAAATCTGATTTGGTGTGCAATGTAAACGGGGCCAGATTTGGTCCAGAAGTTTCCAGCCTGTGTCAAGGGGTACAAAATAGTACCTTTTTCGTCCTGGGAATGTACGACGAAGAGGCAACAACAAACAAGGTGAGGTGTAGGATAACGTCTGGCAGAGGGACCTTGAGGTGTGTGGTGTGTGTGTGTGTGTGTGTGTGTGTGTGTGTGTGTGTGAGTGTGTGTGTGTGTGTGTGTGTGTGATTTGTCAACAGTCGAAGAGATAATTGCAGCACACCAAAGGAAATGTACAACACACTTTCTCTGTCTCAGCTGAGCTCCTCACACACACACACACACACACACACACACACACACACACACACACACACACACACACACACACACACACACACACACACACACACGCACGGATCTTCTTGGATACACACCACAAGACTCTCCCCCCCTGTGACACGTAGCTTACAGCTGCTTTCTGTGTCCTGCTCCACATGTTACCTGGTAATTGCCTTCCCTACCGCTTACTACCAGGCAGCAGGGCATTCTGGGAAGGGATCCCAGCGCCAGCTCCCCTGGGATGGACCTCAGTCCCCAAACCTGCCATAATGACATCCTTCCTCCCCAGACCCTTTTCTCAAGTCTACAATTGGAGAAAATTGAGGTGCTATTCTCCTTTCCAATTTGCTACCGTGAAGAAACATATTCACGCCGCCATGAGCTAACATTACTAACCAACTGACTGACACTATGTCTTCCCGTCAACCGGCGTCCCCTGCAATGGCGGCAAAATGTGTACCGTATTTTCTATAAGGCGCACTTAAAATCCTTTCATTTTCTCAAAACTCGACAGTGCGCCTTATAACCCGGTGCGCCTTATGTACGGAATTATTTTGGTCGTGCTTACAGACCTTGAAGCAATTTTATTTAGTACATGGTGTAATGATAAGTGTGACCAGTAGATGGCAGTCACACATAAGAGATACGTGTAGACTGCAAGATGACGCCAGTAAACAACACCGACATGTTATATGTTCCATTGAAATTATAGAACATTCCACACGGCGCTCAATAATCTATCAAAATGTTTTAGTAGGATTTTGGTAAGCTATGAAGCCGCACCGCTTGATGGATTGTACTGTGCTTCAACATAGGAGTATTATTATGGTGTGTGTATAAGGTAAGACATATTATATGGCGTTTTGTTTCGCAATTTTATACAAAAGCAACTTTTCTTACATTCTGGTACCTGCTGATCTGTATTTGGGATCTGCATAAATCCTGAAAATTTGCGCGCCTCCGCCTTTGTAGTCCGTGTCGACCCCGTAGTCGATAAGCTTCTTCTTTGTCTCTATCTTCTTGTTATGGGACATTCATCCTCCGCTGTTGCCATTTCTAATATAAAGTAGTGTAAAGTTCTTACTTATATCTGTCAGTAAACTCGCCATGAAAGCACTAAAACATACCGGTGTAGTGAGTGGACATTATTCACCCAATGAACTTTAGTTATTAGAGAGTTCCGGTCGGACGGTTTTTCACGGGTCACATTTCCGGCGGATGAGGAGATGCTGCTCCGTTATTGATTGAAGTAAAGTCTGAATGTTATTAAAACAGTTAGCGCCATCTTTTGACACTTCTTCCACTCCCGTCCTTGCACGCTACACCGCTACAACAAAGATGATGGGGGAGAAGACGCTGTCGAAGGTGAGCCACGTAAATAAGACCGCCCACAAAACGGCGCATCTGGAAGCGACTGTCAGAAAGTGGCTTGAAGATGATCTGTAAAACATCATCTATGCAACATTTTGACCAAAGAACCACCATTACATGTTTAATCAATGTTAAATTCTGACGTTGATTTGACCATTGAAATTTGGTCATTTCCCAACCAATATTCTGCAACGTTGAAACAACATGCTTTTTGACGACATTTATTCAATGTCAGGTTGTGAAGTTGATTTGACCATTGAATGTTGGTCATTTCCCAAACAAAATTCTACTACACAAATACAACGTTGAAACAACATGCTCTTTGACGACGTTTATTCAATGTCAGGTGGTGTAGTTGATTTGATCATTTTCCAAACAATATTCTAAACACAAACGCAACGTTGAAACAACATGCGTTTTGACGACGTTTAATCAATGTTGGGTTCTGACATTGATTTGACCATTGGCATTTGGTCATCTCCCAAGCAATATTCTACAACGTTGAAACAACATGCTTTTTGACAACGTTTATTCAATGTCAGGTCGTGACGTTGATTTGACTATTGAAATTTGGTCATTTCCCAACCAATATTCTACAACGTTGAAACAACATGCTTTTTGACAACGTTTAATCAACATTAAGTTCTGACGTTGATTTGACCATTGAAATTTGGTCATTTCCCAACCAATATTTTACAACGTTGAAACAACATGCTTTTTGACAACATTTATTCGATGTCAGGTTGTGAAGTTGATTTGACCATTGAATGTTGGTCATTTCCCAACCAAAATTCTACTACACAAATACAACGTTGAAACAACATGCTCTTTGACGACGTTTATTCGATGTCAGGTGGTGTGGTTGATTTGATCATTTTCCAAACAATATTCTAAACACAAACGCAACTTTGAAAAACATGCGCTTTAACCAATGTTGGGTTCTGACGTTGATTTGACCATTGAAATTTGGTCATTTCCCAACCAATATTCTACAACGTTGAAACAATATGCTTTTTGACAACATTTATTCAATGTCAGGTCGTGACGTTGATTCAACCTTTGAAATTGAGTCATTTCCCAACCAATATTCTACAACGTTGAAACAACATGCTTTTTGACAACGTTTAATCAATGTTACGTTCTGACGTTGATTTGACCATTGCAATTTGGTCATTTCCCAAACAATATTCTACAACACAAACACAACGTTGAAACAACATGCTTTTTGAAGACATTTAATCAATGTTGGGTTCTGACGTTGATTTGACTATTGAAAATTGGTCATTTTCTAACCAATATTCTACAACGTTGAAACAACAAGCTTTTTGACAACGTTTAATCAATGTTAAGTTCTGACGCTGATTTGACCATTGACATTTGGTCATTTCCCAACCAATATTCTACAACACAAACACAACGTTGAAACAACATGCTTTTTGATGACGTTTAATCAATGTTAAGTTCTGACATTGATTTGACCATTGAAATTTGGCCATTTTCCAACCAATATTCTACAACGTTGAAACAACATGCTTTTTGACAACATTTATTCAATGTCAGGTTGTGAAGTTGATTTGACCATTGAATGTTGGTCATTTCCCAACCAAAATTCTACTACACAAATACAACGTTGAAACAACATGCTCTTTGACGACGTTTATTCAATGTCAGGTGGTGTGGTTGATTTGGTCATTTTCCAAACAATATTCTAAACACAAACGCAACGTTGAAACAACATGCGTTTTGACGACATTTAATCAATGTTGGGTTCTGACGTTGATTTGACTATTGAAAATTGGTCATTTTCTAACCAATATTCTACAACGTTGAAACAACAAGCTTTTTGACAAAGTTTAATCAATGTTAAGTTCTGACGCTGATTTGACCATTGACATTTGGTCATTTCCCAACCAATATTCTACAACACAAACACAACGTTGAAACAACATGCTTTTTGATGACGTTTAATCAATGTTAAGTTCTGACATTGATTTGACCATTGAAATTTGGTCATTTTCCAACCAAAATTCTACAACGTTGAAACAACATGCTTTTTGACAACATTTATTCAATGTCAGGTTGTGAAGTTGATTTGACCATTGAATGTTGGTCATTTCCCAAACAAAATTCTACTACACAAATACAACGTTGAAACAACATGCTCTTTGACGACGTTTATTCAATGTCAGGTGGTGTAGTTGATTTGATCATTTTACAAACTATATTCTAAACACAAACGCAACGTTGAAACAACATGCGTTTTGACGACGTTTAATCAATGTTGGGTTCTGACATTGATTTGACCATTGGCATTTGGTCATCTCCCAAGCAATATTCTACAACGTTGAAACAACATGCTTTTTGACAACGTTTATTCAATGTCAGGTCGTGGCGTTGATTTGACTATTGAAATTTGGTCATTTCCCAACCAATATTCTACAACGTTGAAACAACATGCTTTTTGACAACGTTTAATCAACATTAAGTTCTGACGTTGATTTGACCATTGAAATTTGGTCATTTCCCAACCAATATTTTACAACGTTGAAACAACATGCTTTTTGACAACATTTATTCGATGTCAGGTTGTGAAGTTGATTTGACCATTGAATGTTGGTCATTTCCCAACCAAAATTCTACTACACAAATACAACGTTGAAACAACATGCTCTTTGACGACGTTTATTCGATGTCAGGTGGTGTGGTTGATTTGGTCATTTTCCAAACAATATTCTAAACACAAACGCAACTTTGAAAAACATGCGCTTTAACCAATGTTGGGTTCTGACGTTGATTTGACCATTGAAATTTGGTCATTTCCCAACCAATATTCTACAACGTTGAAACAACATGCTTTTTGACAACATTTATTCAATGTCAGGTCGTGACGTTGATTTAACCTTTGAAATGTAGTCATTTCCCAACCAATATTCTACAACGTTGAAACAACATGCTTTTTGACAACGTTTAATCAATGTTACGTTCTGACGTTGATTTGACCATTGCAATTTGGTCATTTCCCAAACAATATTCTACAACACAAACACAACGTTGAAACAACATGCTTTTTGAAGACATTTAATCAATGTTGGGTTCTGACGTTGATTTGACTATTGAAAATTGGTCATTTTCTAACCAATATTCTACAACGTTGAAACAACAAGCTTTTTGACAACGTTTAATCAATGTTAAGTTCTGACGCTGATTTGACCATTGACATTTGGTCATTTCCCAACCAATATTCTACAACACAAACACAACGTTGAAACAACATGCTTTTTGATGACGTTTAATCAATGTTAAGTTCTGACATTGATTTGACCATTGAAATTTGGCCATTTTCCAACCAATATTCTACAACGTTGAAACAACATGCTTTTTGACAACATTTATTCAATGTCAGGTTGTGAAGTTGATTTGACCATTGAATGTTGGTCATTTCCCAACCAAAATTCTACTACACAAATACAACGTTGAAACAACATGCTCTTTGACGACGTTTATTCAATGTCAGGTGGTGTGGTTGATTTGGTCATTTTCCAAACAATATTCTAAACACAAACGCAACGTTGAAACAACATGCGTTTTGACGACATTTAATCAATGTTGGGTTCTGACGTTGATTTGACTATTGAAAATTGGTCATTTTCTAACCAATATTCTACAACGTTGAAACAACAAGCTTTTTGACAACGTTTAATCAATGTTAAGTTCTGACGCTGATTTGACCATTGACATTTGGTCATTTCCCAACCAATATTCTAAAACACAAACACAACGTTGAAACAACATGCTTTTTGATGACGTTTAATCAATGTTAAATTCTGACATTGATTTGACCATTGAAATTTGGTCATTTTCCAACCAATATTCTACAACGTTGAAACAACATGCTTTTTGACAACATTTATTCAATGTCAGGTTGTGAAGTTGATTTGACCATTGAATGTTGGTCATTTCCCAACCAAAATTCTACTACACAAATACAACGTTGAAACAACATGCTCTTTGACGACGTTTATTCAATGTCAGGTGGTGTGGTTGATTTGGTCATTTTCCAAACAATATTCTAAACACAAACGCAACGTTGAAACAACATGCGTTTTGACGACATTTAATCAATGTTGGGTTCTGACGTTGATTTGACCATTGACATTTGGTCATCTCCCAACCAATATTCTACAACATTGAAACAACATGCTTTTTGACAACGTTTATTCAATGTCAGGTCGTGACGTTGATTTGACTATTGAAATTTGGTCATTTCCCAACCAATATTCTACAACGTTGAAACAACATGCTTTTTGACAACGTTTAATCAACGTTTAGTTTTGTTGTTGATATGACCATTGAAATTTGGTAATTTCCCAACCAATATTCTACAACGTTGAAACAACGTGCTTTTTGACAACGTTTAATCAACGTTAAGTTCTGACGTTGATTTGACCATTGAAATTTGGTCATTTCCCAACCAATATTCTACAACGTTGAAACAACATGCTTTTTGACAACATTTATTCAATGTCAGGTTGTGAAGTCGATTTGACCATTGAAATTTGGTCATTTCCCAACCAATATTCTACAACACAAATACAACGTTGCAATAACATGCTTTTTGACAACGTTTAATCAACGTTAAGTTTTGACGTTGATATGACCATTGAAATTTGGTAATTTCCCAACCAATATTCTACAACGTTGAAACAACGTGCTTTTTGACAACGTTTAATCAACGTTAAGTTCTGACGTTGATTTGACCATTGAAATTTGGTCATTTCCCAACCAATATTCTACAACGTTGAAACAACATGCTTTTTGACAACGTTTAATCAACGTTAAGTTCTGACGTTGATTTGACCATTGGAATTTGGTCATTTCCCAACCAATATTCTACAACGTTGAAACAACATGCTTTTTGACAACATTTATTCAATGTCAGGTTGTGAAGTCGATTTGACCATTGAAATTTGGTCATTTCCCAACCAATATTCTACAACACAAATACAACGTTGAAACAACATGCTTTTTGACAACGTTTAGACGTTTATTCAACGTCAGGTTGTGACGCTGATTTGACCATTGACATTTGGTCATTTCCCAAAGAATATTCTACAACACAAATACAAAATTGAATCAACATGCTTTTTGACTACGTTTAATCAATGTCAGGTTCTGACGTTGATTTGACTATTGAAATTTGGTCATTTTCCAAACAATATTCTACAACATTGAAACAACATGCTTTTTGACAACATTTATTCAATGTCAGGTTGCAAAGTTTATTTGACCATTGAATGTTTGTCATTTCCCAAACAAAATTATACTACACAAATACAACGTTGAAACAACATGCTCTTTGACGACGTTTATTCGATGTCAGGTGGTGTGGTTGATTTGGTCATTTTCCAAACAATATTCTACAACACAAACGCAACGTTGAAACAACATGCTTTTTGACAACGTTTATTCAATGTCAGGTCGTGACGTTGATTTGACTTTTGAAATTTGGTCATTTTCCAACCAATATTCTACAACGTTGAAACACAATGCTTTTTGACAACATTTAATCAACGTTAAGTTTTGACGTTGATTTGACCATTGAAATGTGGTCATTTCCCAACCAATATTCTACAACTTTGAAACAACATGCTTTTTGACAACATTTATGCAATGTCAGGTTGTGACGTTGATTTCACCATTGAATTTTGGTCATTTCCCAACCCACAACGTGGATCCAACTTTGGACATCAACATTGTCTCTATTTACAAATACAAATATTTTGCAACGTTGTTTCAAAGTCAGTTTTAAAGAACACATACAGTATGTATAATCAACGTTGTATCAATGTCTTATGCCTGCTGGGACTCACCATAACTACACTGAAACATTTCCAGTCAATACATGTGATCGGCAGATCTCACTCATGGATGAGCAATATCAGAATCGGCCACATATAACCCTGACCGGAACATCGCTATTAACTACGTTTCTGCAATTCTAGTTAACCTTTAGTTTGCCACATTGAGATAAATGTGCTGCTGACTTGCACCGATCAATGGAAGCCATTCATCAATCAAAGCCCCAGCCTCAACGAAACGTACAAACCTGGACATGCTAACCGTGCAGGAGTCAATGAGTAGGTGTTGCCTGCCTGTGACACGCTCAAGAAGATCGATAAAATCGATGCGCTGGGCCTCGCTGATACAGCCGTCCACTAAAGACTATTGGCTGTGGATCCAGTGACAAGTGAATCCACTGCAGAGGGGTAAGAAAGTTCCGTCAGCGGAAGGACTCTTCCAGGGGTAGTAGCAAGCGAAGAAGAATTTATGGCATTAGCCTATTGTCCAATTCCCTCGTCCAACCTTTCAGGCACATTTTTGATTGGGTCGCTGTCTCTCCAAATCACTGGTGTGTTTGATTGACAGGAAGAAATGCTCTGACTCGCATGGCACCACCTTTTGTTTTGTAAGCATAAATCACTACATCCCGAATATACGACCCGTTTTTTTTTTTTTTTTTTTAAAGGGAACAACATATGGTCTAATATCCATGTCAATATTGGGTATGTTTCTAAGGCTAGATATGCATGTGTATATTCACAACAAAAGGCTTTTCTATTCTATATCATGTAAACAATGCTAAAGCACGGCTGCTTCGAGTCGTAAACAATGGAGGCTCAAGGCTATGAGGTACGCTACAAGCTACATCGCGGATTGTATAACGTGCTAGTTCATTGCCAAACACAGCACTGATCCAACTAAAACTAGTTTTTAGGAAAATTCTTCATTTTGCCACAAGACAGTGACGCTATTGTCTTACTTTAGAAGGCTAACATAGCTACACAACAACAACAAAAACGAGCTAACATTCACACATTTCTAACCTAATGTTATTTCTTAAAGTTCCATTGGCTCCTTCTTTGCCATGGGTCGTAGTCACAGTAGCAAGTAGCAAACACACACACACACACACACACACACACACACACACACACACACACACACACACACACACACACACACACACACACACACACACACACACACACACACACACACACACACACACACACAACAGGCCTAGACAGGAGGAAGACGGAGCGTAGGTCAGTGACGTGCGGTGAGGTTGATGGCTGGTGAGGCACTGACTTCATCACAGTCAGATTTACAAACATATGAACCCTAAAGAGTATCTTATTCACCATTTGATTGGCAGCAGTTAACGGGTTATGTTTAAAAGCTCATACCAGCATTCTTCCCTGCTTGGCACTCAGCATCAAGGGTTGGAATTGGGGGTTAAATCACCAAAAATGATTCCCGGGCGCGGCGCCGCTGCTGCCCACTGCTCCCCTCACCTCCCAGGGGGTGAACAAGGGGATGGGTCAAATGCAGAGGACACATTTCACCACACCTAGTGTGTGTGTGACAATCATTGGTACTTTAACTTAACTTTAACTTTACACATACAAACTGTAGCACACAAAAAAGCACATTTAATAAAAAAACGTTATTATGGTCTTACCTTTACTTATAAATGAAGTCCATGCGCCGCTGTGGTGCTGGATTAATGAACCCCCTGACGGGAGTGTTATATCAACTAAAGCCCTCACTTCAACTTTCCTCGTGCAAGATTGAATCTATTTAAAAAAGTGTAACCGAGGGTTTATAAATGTCGCCTATACTGTATGAAACTACAAAATAACAAACACGGAGGCTCCACTTTACACGATGACCACTTTATTTACCTTCTTTCAAAAACCTACGCTCCACTACGTGTCATCACTTCCGCTCTTAGCGCCTTCAAAATAAGAGCTCAAGGCATATACTGTATAACAGCGCATAACAAGAACTTAACATCACAAAGAGGAAAGCCCATAAAAATAGGTTACAACAGTTATTTAATAAGAAGCCAAAAAGTGCAAAAACAATAATGTTCGTGTTGGAGGAGTTGTGAAGTAGGTACACCTGCAGTCTGCAGGTGTACCTAATGTTGTGGCCCTGCAGTCATTCACAACTCCTCCAACACAAACATTATTGTTTTTGCACTTTTTGGCTTCTTATGAAATAACTTTTTTAAATAGATTCAATCTTGCACGTGGAAAGTTTAAGTGTGGGCTTTAGTTGATATAACACTCCCGTCAGGGGTGCAAATTCTACGGCGGGGGTGCAGGAGGTGGATTACTGCGAGCCTCAGCCAGTGCGTCTTTTGCAGCCGTTTTATGATCGCTCAGCACAAGAAATACGTTACACACATACAGTTGTTGACAAAATACACTGTACATTATATACCTCAGCTAACTAAACTATGGAAATGTATAATATAATTCATATAGCAATACGGTCTCACTGCACAGCAGGCCAGCAGTTAGCCGAGTCCGGAATCCATGTTGAGGCACTGAGTGACGTGCCTCAACTGGCTGCTGTTCACCGCACCGTCTCTTCTCAGTATTTGAATGGCAAATGTGAAAATTCAGCGATTTTGAATAAAAATAATCTAAAACTGGTGAAGTTAAATGGAAAATAACTTTATAGTATAATCACTGGATACATTTAACATTTTTTTCTTTTTACATTTTTTTTCTTTCCATGATGGCAGGTGAGGCCCCGCCTCACCTGCCTCTAGTGACTGCACATCACTGGCGTAGGTACACAGAACATCAGAGGGTCAAATGTGCGAGAAAAAGAGAGCAGACAGTGTTGACAAACAATGTTGCAACCTTGTGTGGGAACCGCAGGTGCAGAAACACAAAAGAAGAATCCCTGTGGGATGCAGAAACTGGCAGAGAAATTTTCCGTGCAACCTTCATATTGTTGTTGCTGTATTTTTCGGACTATAAGTCGCAGTTTTTTGCGGGGGTGCGACTTATACTCAGGAGCGACTTATGTGTGAAATTATTAACACATTAGCGTAAAATATCAAATAATGTGATTTATCTCATTCACGTAAGAGACTAGACGTATAAGATTTCATGGGATTTAGCGATTAGGAGTGACAGATTGTTTGGTAAACGTATAGCATGTTCTATATGTTATAGTTATTTGAATGACTCTTACCATAATATGTTACGTTAACATACCAGTTGGTTATTTATGCCTCATATAACGTACACTTATTCAGCCTGTTGTTCACTATTCTTTATTTATTTTAAATTGCCTTTCAAATGTTTATTCTTGGTGTTGGCTTTTATCAAATAAATTTCCCCCCAAAAAATGCGACTTATACTCCATTGCGACTTATATATGTTTTTTTCCTTCTTAATTATGCATTTTCGGCAGGTGCGACTTATACTCCGGTGCGACTTATACTCCGAAAAATACGGTACTATTGAAACTAGTATATCATGCAAAAGCGCAGATTCCAACCATTGAAATACTTTGTATAGTTCAAGACTTGCAGTCATTAGAAAACATCACTGCACATCATAATGGCAGCTACACTTTCCAATTTAAAGATATAAATAAAACATTTGGGACTGTCCGGCGGGCCAGATTGAAAAGCTTAGCGGGGCTGCTTGCGTCCCCCGGGCCTTCATTTGCCCAGGTCTGCTATAAACTATAACATGATTGTCCTTTATAATCAAAAACGAAGAATGTAGCTACTCTTTGCTCCAGTGAGCAGCCATTATCCTCCCCTTGTTACTTAATACTGATGTCTGGACCAGACTTTTCCCATGGCAACAGCCACTGGGGGCCATAACCGGAGCCCGCCGCAGGACCCACAGAGCAGTTAGTAATTGCAGAAAACGTTGGCAGTTTCCCAGATAGCAGAGGGGTGAATTCTCGGCTCTCTTAACATCTTTTTTCTTCCGTAAGCCCGGACGGAGCGAGGGTCATCGGGAGCTTGCGTTTCTGCTACCATAGACCATCCAGTAACCACGCTCCTGGGTTAAATACTAGGTCTGATGCAAAGGACTACTCTGTACTGTAAATGCATGGAAACATCGGAATATGGAGAATTAAAGGCTACATTATAGGAATGTTGAACGTGCCTATAGATAAACCACCGATCAGTATCGGCAGATTTCCATGGAAAATAATTCTGGCTGACACTGTATTTATTTATTTTGTCCCCCCCGGCTGACAAGCGGCTAGCAAAAAAAAAAAATAAAAAAAAAAATAAAAATATATATATATATATATATATATATATATATATATATATATATATATATATATATATATATATATATATATATATATATATATATATATATATATAAAAAAAAGTTAAAATAGTAAATAAATACAAAACAGCATATTTTGCTTCTCAATGTGTTTTATTCTACTATGACTGCTAAAAAGGGGGTCCTTTAAAAATAACAGAAAACCGCAAAATTACCAATGAGATCAAAGCACCATTGTGTATTTTTTGCTTGACTCTTGCACTGGTCTATATATTTTGATATATATATATATATATATATGTATACGTTAGGTCAGGGAAAAACAAACACAAGAGGCTATATCATCCCTACAAGCCTGTTTCGCAGGTTTCCCTGCTCGCCAGGGGATTTTATAACATTTTATCGAATCTATATATTGGGTTTATATATATTGATGTATATTCGTATACGTTAGGTCAGGAAAAAAAACACAAGAGGCTATATCATCCCTACAAGCCTGTTTTGCAGGTTTCCCTGCTTGTCAGGGGATTTTATAACATTTTATAAAATCTATATATTGGGTCTATATATATTGATGTATATACGTATACGTTAGGTCAGGAAAACACACACGAGGCTATATCATCCCTACAATCCTGTTTCACAGGTTTCCCTGCTCGTCAGGGGATTTTATAACATTTTATCAAATCTATATATTGGGTCAATATATATTGATGTATATACGTATACATTAGGTCAGGAAAAAAAGCAAAAGAGGCTATATCATCCCTACAAGCCTGTTCCGCAGATTTCCCTGCTCGTCAGGGGATTTTATAACATTTTATAAACTCTATATATTGGGTCTATAAATATTGATATGTATATATGTATACGTTAGGTCAGGAAAAAACACAAGAGGCTATATCATTCCTACAAGCCTGTTTCACAGGTTTCCCTGCTAGTCAGGGGATTTTATAACATTTTATAAAATCTATATATTGGGTCTATATATATTGATGTATATACGTATACGTTAGGTCAGGAAAAAACACAAGAGGCTATATCATCCCTACAAGCCTGTTCCGCAGGTTTCCCTGCTCGCCAGGGGATTGTATAACATTTTATCGAATCTATATATTGGGTCTATATATATTGATGTATATACGTATACGTTAGGTCAGGAAAAAAACACAAGAGGCTATATCATCCCTACAATCCTGTTTCGCAGGTTTCCCTGCTCGCCAGGGGATTGTATAACATTTTATCGAATCTATATATTGGGTCTATATATATTGATGTATATACGTATACGTTAGGTCAG
>NC_084554.2:9115000-9142500 GCF_033978685.3 Nerophis lumbriciformis | reverse complement strand
ATTACCCTTCGGGATGATGGACGGCTGGCAGCGCTTCATAGCAGCAGTCGACCTCCAGGGCCCCAACCCCCCCCCCACCCCTCTGTTGCGAGTTGTCGTTAACACGTTTTAACACGTTCTATCTACACTTCTGTTAAAATGTAATAATCACTTATTCTTCTCTTCTTTGATACTTTACATTAGTTTTGGATGATACTACACATTTAGGTATCGATCCGATACCAAGTAGTTACAGGATCATACATTGGTCATATTCAAAGTCCTCATGTGTCCAGGGACGTATTTCCTGAGTTTATAAACATAATATACATTTAATATGTTGGGATGCCCAAAAAAAATATCGACGTAATCATAGTAGTATCGACTAAATACGTGCCTGTACTTGATATCATTACAGTGGATGTCAGGTGTCGATCCACCAATGGCGTTTTTTTACATTTGGATGCCGGTGAAGCATGTTTAGCTATTCCTCGTCCTCCAGTGATAATGATACATGTAAGGAGCTTACTTTATTTTTCGCCCATGGAGGCGAGGATTAGTGTGCTCGTAAAACCAGCAATATCACGACGTGACGCCTTCACCACCGCTTGATTCCCCTTCGGGGTGAAGAACGGCTGGCAGCGCTTCATAGCAGCAGTTGACCTCCAGGGGTTCCAACTCCCCCCACCCCTCTGTTGCGAGTTGTCGTTATTAAATGTAACGTGTTTATGTGTGTATGGCATGGAGGTTTTTCCCCACTCCAGACTAGGCCCCCTTAGGAGCCGAGTTTGGATTGTATTTTTTTACTCATTTTACCGTTTTCCCACCTTTTACGGGGCGCCTTGTGGCGACCCATCAGCGTTCCCGTCTGTCTGTCTCATCTTGAACGGGTTTGTGCTGAAAACATAGTTTTGTTGTACTTGTGCAATGACTATAAAGACCTATCCTATCCTATCTTATCCCTATCCTATCCTAATGAGATGTATCACTGCCGAGGCTATTTGCGCCATTTCCATTGAGAGTGTCGCCGTCTACCTGGACCGGTTACTAAATCAGGTGTGCTGACGAGGGCCAGGGGGACGGATGCTGCAAGTGAAGGAGAGGTCAATGAGGGGATTAGTCATGAGGCCCTGACAGCGGGGGGGCCATTACGAGGACGGCTGCGGCCGACAAAGACGGGGACAAGACACGGCGGAATAAAGGCCTCGCCATTAATGAAATGGGTCGGCGCATGAATGTTGCATGTGGTCTGTCGGCGGTGAGTAAGAATAAAGGCCTCACACGGCCGACTTATGCATCCCCCTTTTTTTTTTTTTTATAACACTATAGATAGATTCCTTCGAATTGTAGATTCAATGTTTATATTATGATTAGTTAATCCAATCCAATCCCCTTTATTTACATAGGAGTATAAACAACAAAACGGTCTGCAGAGTGATGCACATAAAAAATAAACAATAAAAAGTAATCAAATTACAAGCATTTCAAATAAAACAAGTAAAGAAAAAAAAATAAATAATAGAAAAACAAATCATAATAATACAAAACCCAAAACCAGTGAAGTAGGCATGTTGTGTAAATAAATAAAATCAGAATATAATGATTTGCAAATCCTTATATTCAATTGAAAAGACAAGATATTTAATGTCCGCACTGAGAAACTTTGTTATTTGGAAGCTCATTTGGAATTTGATGCCTGCAACATGTTTAAAAAAAAGTGGCAAAAAAGTCTGAGAAAGTAAAAGGACAGGTGAACAGGCTAATTGGGAACAGGTGGGTGCCATGATTGGGTATACAAGCAGCTTCCATGAAATGCTCAGTCATTCACAAACAAGGATGGGGCGAGGGTTCACCACTTTGTCAACAAATGCCTGAGCAAATTATTTAAGAACAACATTTCTCAACCAGCTTTTGCAAGGAATTTAGGGATTTCACCATCTACGGTCCGTAATATCATCAAAAGGTTCAGGGAATCTGGGGAAATCACTGCACGTAAGCGATGATATTACGGACTTTCGATCACTCAGTTGGTACTGCATCAAAAAGTGACATCAGTGTGTAAAGGATATCACCACAGGCTCAGGAACACTTCAGAAAACCACTGTCAGTAACTACAGTTGGTCGCCACATCTGTAAGTGTAAGTTAAAACTCTACTACGCAACGCGAAAGTCATTTATCAACAACACCCAGAAACGCCGCCGGCTTCGCTGGGCCTGAGCTCATCTAAGATGGACTGATGCAAAGTGGAAACGTGTTCTGTGGTCTGACGAGTCCACATTTCAAATTGTTTTTGGAAGCTGTGGATGTTGTGTCCTCAGAGGTAAAAAAAACATCCGGATTGTTCTAGGCGCAAAGTTGAAAAGCCAGCATGTGTGATGGTATGGGGGTGTATTAGTGCCCAAGACATGGGTAACTTACACATCTGTGAAGGCGCCATTAATGCTGAAAGGTACATACAGGTTTTGGAGCAACATATGTTGCCATCCAAGCAACGTTACCATGGACGCCCCTGCTTATTTCAGCAAGACAATGCCAAGCCATGCGGTACAACAGCGTGGCGTCATAGTAAAAGAGTGCGGGTACTAGATTGGCCTGCCTGTATTCCAGACCTGTCTCCCATTGAAAATGTGTGACGCATTATGAAGCCTAAAATACCACAACTTAAGCTGTACATCAAGCAAGAATGGGAAATAATTCCACCTGAAAAGCTTCAAAAATGTGTCTCCTCAGTTCCCAATCATTTACTGAGTGTTGTTAAAAAGGAAAGGCCATGTAACACAGTGGTAAAAATGCTTCTGACAACTTTTTTGCAATGTGTTGCTGCCATTAAATTCGACGTTAATGATTATGAATGAAGTTTCTCAGTTCGAACGTTAAGTATCTTGTCTTTGCAGTCTATTCAATTGAATAACACAATAAAAGACACCACAAGAGTCACTCCGATTTAAAAGCCAGAAAATAAAAGTGGGTTTTAAGACGAGGCTTAAACCATATAACACTTGGGGCCATTCTGACATGAGGGGGCAGAACTTTCCAAAGTTTAGGATGGCCCTGTCTCCCATCGTATTAAGCCTCGTTTTAGGCCCCACAAATTAGAACCGACCCTCGGACCTCAACGCGCGAATGGGAGGATACTTTTGGATGAGGTCCGTGATGTACTTTTGGGCCGGTCCATTCAAAGCTTCAAAAACAAACAGTCAAATTTTAAAATCAATTCTAAAACGAACAGGAAGCCAATGCAGAAAAGCGAGAATCCCTTAGAGGTAATGGACGGCTGGGCAGCGTTTTAGATAGCAGCAGCCTGCTTCCGTAGCCCCCACTCCCTCCCCTCTGTTGCAAGTCTTGTGGATTCTTTGTAACTTGTTTATGTGTGTTATGCGCTATTGAGGTTTGTTTTCCTGGCCTCAGTCTGGATCCCCTCCCCGGGAGTCCAGCCTTATACTGAATATTTTTTTACTCACCCCCCCCCCACCCCCAATGTTTACCTGTTACCCACTGTTTTAAGGTCAAAGTTGACTTTGACTCGAAAGTGATAAAAACTTGATTCAACAACGGTCCATTCAAAGCTTCAAAAACAAACAATAACATTTTAAAAATCTATTCTAAAATGAACAGGAAGCCAATGCAGAGAAGTGACACTCCCTTAGGGGTGATGGACGGCTGGGTGGAGCTTTAGATAGCAGCAGCCTGCCTCCATAGCGCCTATTCACTCCCCTGTGTTGCAAGTCTTGTGGATTCTTTGTAACTTGTTTATGTGTGCTATGGCAATCAAGGTTTGTTTACCTGGCCTCAGTCTGGAGTGCAGCCTTAGACTGAATTTTTCTTTTTACTCATCCACCCCCAATGTTTACCCATTTCCCACCTTTTTAAGGTCAAAGTTGACTTTGACTTGAAAGTGATAAAAACTTGATTTAACAACGGTCCATTCAAAGCTTCAAAAACAAACAGTAACATTTTAAAAATCTATTCTAAAATGAACAGGAAGCCATTGCAGAGAAGCGACAATCCCTTAGGGGTGATGGACGGCCAGGCGGCGCTTAGATAGCAGTAGCCTGCCTCCGTAGCCCCCAGTGCCTCCCGTCTGTTGCAAGGCTTGTGGATTCTTTGTAACTTGTTTATGTGTGCTATGGCTATTGAGGTTTGTTTTCCTGGCCTCAGTCTGGAGTGCAGCCTTAGACTGAATTTTTTTTTTACTCAGCCACCCCCAATGTTTACCTGTTTCCCACCTTTTTAAGGTCGAAGTTGACTTTGACTTGAAACAACTTGATTTAACAACGGTCTATTCCAAGCTTCAAAAACAAACAGTCACATTTTTAAATCAATTCTAAAACGAACAGGAAGCCAATGCAGATATGTGACAATCCCTTAGGGGTGATGGACGGCTGATAGCAGTAGCCTGCCTCTGTAGCATCCACTCTCTCCCTCTGTTGCAAGCCTTGTGGATTCTTTGTAACTTGTTTATGTGTGCTATGGCTATTGAGGATTGTTTTCCTGGCCCCAGTCTGGACCCCCTCTCCAGGAGTCCAGCTTTAAACGGAATATATTTTTTTTAACCGCCCCCACCCACCCCCAATGTTTACCTGTTTTCCACCTTTTTAAGGTCGAAGTTGACTTTGACTTGAAAGTGATACAAACTTGATTTAACAACGGCCTTGATTTGTTTGTCAAATTTAAAACCATGGTCTATATAATGACTCCAAGGCTGGTGGCTGTGGTACAGAGTGCTTAAGAAAGCCAAGGTCAAGCAGAGGGTCACTGGCAGTCAAAGTAGTGGCATCCTCATAGTATCATCAGAACTATTTTTTTGAAGCAAGTTTCACCGTTTTTTCTAAAGTGATTTCAACGCACTTTCAATATACTCGTTCTTTTGATCTTTGCAGTTCCGGGTGATTGGACCAAAGGGGGTGGGGGAAGGGGGGGTGCATCGCAGTGTAGCTCCAGTCACAAAAAGAGATTAAAATACCAATTCCATCTTCTTCATCTCCCGCCTGAGAGCAGGGGAAAAGGGATTTGTTGAGGTGCCGTGCGTCCTGTCATGTACTTTTGCTGATAAAAATCTTCATGTCACTTGTAGCTCGGCTCGCCGTATCTCGAAAACCGCCGCGCCCGCCGCCAGCCTGTGATGAATAGCGAGGGAGCGCGTGGCGTCTACAGGTTCAATGTCAGCCACATGGAGGCTTATCGCATGAATTTATTTGTACATAAACCTTTCGGTGAACCCGATTTGATCTTGGCGCGTACGAGCTCGGTGCTTTTTATACAGGATGTTGCTATGGAGATAAGTGCTGCAATTTTTTATTCATTTAAGAGGCTTAAAGTGATACAAAGTTACAATTTAATTTTATGTTTAAATCTACCATGTTAAGTTTGTAGTTATGTTACCTTTAATTGACTATTATGGTGTCATTTTGACAATTGCTTGGATTATATCATAATAGTAATAATTGAATGATGATAAATGAATGTGTCGTGGCAGTTGCAGATGTCACCAATGCGGCGGTTTGAGGACACACTCGGATGCTTTTCTAAACCTTTAAAGGTGAACTGCCAACATGAGAATCCTAAACAGGAAGTGCTTCAAGTTTAATGGCTTTGTAAAAACACTGAGACAAAAGTTAATTGTGTTTTTGAAACTGCACCAGTTTTTTTCCTCAGAATTTTCAGCTAACTTGAAGTGTTTTGCCAAGAGGATTATTTGTATCGTGTACAGTTTCAGAATGTGCTTGTTCTATTTTTGGCCAAAGTAAGACAACAAAAACAATTTCGAAGTGGTCTTTATTTTGAAATTATTATGCCATGATTTTACCAGTCCGGCCAGCGTTGGAATAGTTTTTTATGTTTAAATCTACCATGTTACGTTTGTAGTTATGTTACCTTTATTTGACTATTATGGTGTCATTTTGACAATTGCTTGAATTATATCATAATAGTAATATTTGAATGATGATAAATGAACGTGTCGTGGCAGTTGCAGATGTCACCAATGCGGCGGTTTGAGTACACACTCGGTTGCTTTTCCAAACCTTTAAAGGTGAACTGCCAACATGAGAATCCTAAACAGGAAGTGCTTCAAGTTTAATGGCTTTGTAAAAACACTGAGACAAAGTCCAAGTTTATTGTGTTCTTCATGGTGTTTTTGAAACTGCACCAATTTTTTCTTCAAAATTTTCAGCTAATTTGAAGTGTTTTGCCAAGAGGATTATATTTTTTGTATGGTGTACATTTTCACAATGTGCTTGTTCTATTTTTGGCCAAAGTAAGACAACGAAAACAATTTTGAAGTGGTCTTTATTTTGAAATTATTATGCCAGGATTTTACCAGTCCGGCCAGCTCTGGAATATTTTTTTTATGTTAAAATCTACCATGTTAAGTTTGTAGTTATGTCACCTTTATTTTACTATTATGGTGTCATTTTGACAATTGCTTGGATTATATCATAATAATAATAATTGAATGATGATAAATGAATGTGTCGTGGCAGTTGCAGATGTCGCCAATGCGGCGGTTTGAGGAAACGCTCGGATGCTTTTCCAAACCTTTAAAGGTGAACTGACAACATGAGAATCCTAAACAGGAAGTTTAATGGCTTTGTAAAAACACTGAGACAAATTTCAAGTTCATTGTGTTCTTCATGGTGTTTTTGAAACTACACCGATTTTTTCCTCAGAATTTTCAGCCAACTTGAAGTATTTTGCCAAGAAGATTATATTATTTGTATCGTGCAACATTTCAGAATGTGCTTGTTCTATTTTTGGTTAATGTAAGACAACGAAAACAATTTTGAAGTGGTCTTTATTTTGAATTTATTATGCCATGATTTTACCAGTCCGGCCCGCGTTGGAATATTTTTTTATATTTAAATCTACCATGTTAAGTTTGTAGTTATGTTACCCTTAATTGACTATTATGATGTCATTTTACAATTGTTTGGATTATATCATAATAGTAATAATTGAATGATGATAAATTAATGTGTTGTGGCAGTTGCAGATGTCGCCAATGCGGCGGTTTGAGAAAACGCTCGGTTGCTTTTCCAAACCTTTAAAGGTGAACTGCCAACATGAGAATCCTAAACAGGAAGTGCTCCAAGTTTAATGGCTTTGTAAAAACACTGTGACTAAGTCCAAGTTTATTGTGTTCTTCATGGTGTTTTTGAAACTGCACCAATTTTTTCTTCAGAATTTTCAGCTAATTTGAAGTGTTTTGCCAAGAAGATTATATTATTTGTATCGTGTACATTTTCACAATGTGCTCGTTCTATTTTTGGCCAAAGTAAGACAACGAAAACAATTTTGAAGTGGTCTTTATTTTGAAATTATTATGCCATAATTTTACCAGTCCGGCCAGCTTTGGAATATTTTTTTAATGTTAAAATCTACCATGTTACGTTTGTAGTTATGTTACCTTTATTTTACTATTATGGTGTCATTTTGAAAATTGCTTGGATTATATCATAATAGTGATAATTGAATGATGATAAATGAATGTGTCGTGACAGTTGCGGATGTCACCAATGCGGCGGTTTAAGGAAACGCTCGGTTGCTTTTCCAAACCTTTAAAGGTGAACTGCCAACATGATAATCCTAAACAGGAAGTTTAATGGCTTTGTAAAAACACTGAGACAAATTTCAAGTTCATTGTGTTCTTCACGGTCTTTTTGAAACTACACCGATTTTTTCCTCAGAATTTTCAGCTAACTTGAAGTGTTTTGCCAAGAAAATTATATTATTTGTATCGTGCAAAATTTCAGAATGTGCTTGTTCTTTTTTTGGTCAAAGTAAGACAACGAAAACAATTTTTAAGTGGTGTTTATTTTGAAATTATTATGCCATGATTATACCAGTCCGGCCCGCATTGGAATAGTTTTTTATGTTTAAATCTACCATGTTACGTTTGTAGTTATGTTACCTTTATTTGACTATTATGATGTCATTTTGACAATTGTTTGGATTATATCATAATAGTAATAATTGAATGATGATAAATGAATGTGTCGTGGCAGTTGCAGATGTTGCCAATGCGGCGGTTTGAAGAAACGCTCGGTTGCTTTTCCAAACCTTTAAAAGTGAACTGCCAACATGAGAATCCTAAACAAGAAGTGCTTCAAGTTTAATGGTTTTGTAAAAACACTGAGACAAAAGTTCCCTGTGTTTTTGAAACTGCACCAGTTTTTTTCCTCAAAATGTTCAGCTAACTTGAAGTGTTTTGCCAAGAGGATTATTTGTATCATGTACATTTTCAGAATGTGCTTGTTCTATTTTTGGCCAAAGTAAGACAACAAAAACAATTTTGAAGTGGTCTTTATTTTGAAATTATTATGCCATGAATATACCAGTCCGGCCCGCGTTGGAATAGTTTTTTATGTTTAAATCTACCATGTTAAGTTTGTAGTTATGCTACGTTTAATTGACTATTAGGGTGTCATTTTGACAATTGTTTGGATTATATCATAATAGTAGTAATTGAATAATGATAAATGAATGTGTCGTGGCAGTTGCAGATGTAACCAATTTTGAGGAAAACGCTCGGTTGCTTTGCCAAGAGGATTATTTGTATCGTGTACATTTTCAGAATGTGCTTCTTCTATTTTTGGCCAAAGTAAGACAACGGAAACAATTCTGAAGTGGTTTTTATTTTGAAATTATTATGCCATGATTTTACCAGTCCGGTCCGCGTTGGAATAATTTTTTCCCCCCCATTCGGCCCCCTGAGCTAAAATCAGTTTGACACCCCTGGATTCGCTGATTCCTGTACTGTGGAATAGTCATCAGTGGATAATATTAATCAAAATTATTATAATCATCGTTACTACTCTCTTATTAGTGCATATCCAGTCTTCAAAACCTAGAGTAACACCTTTGTTTCAAACTGTATTCAAGGGTTCTTGAACGCACTACCATTTTGTGCTACAAGATGCAAAAGGGAAAATTAAATATAACTTTGTCCGACATTCAAAAACCTCATCCTCATCCATGTAATTTACCGTATTTTTCGGACTATAAGTCACATTTTTTTTCATAGTTTGGCCGGGCTCCAGTGTGACTTATATATGTTTTTTTCCTTTTTTAATATGAATTTTGGGCAGGTGCGACTTATTCTCCGGTGCGACTTATACTCCGAAAAATACGGTAATGCAAATATACGTAGATATAAACATTAATTTTTTTTCAATGCAGACAATTAGTTTTATTATTCAAGTCTGCTTGACCACTGTCATGATTGTTTTTATGTCGGTCAAATATGTTTATTTTACTCCTTTGATTCCGTACTGATTAGAATAGTCGAGCCTAAACAAAAATCTAAACTGTATTTTTCTTTAATACGCTCATTTTGTGTTAGCTTTCAACCAGAAAGGAAACAACTGACTCAGCCATCCTGTGTGTGTTTTGAATATTTTAGAAAACAAGCCATAGGGCGCAGAACAATAGCTTTAAGCTGGATTGTGTGTGCAAACGGGCACGTCAGCAAACGGAGACTAAGGAGTCAAAATCCATCCGTTGTTCATCCTGCCATCCGAATGTGAAAATGGTAAGCAGGGGAGTGGCAGATAGAGGAAGAGGCTTTTAAAAAGAATGAAGAAGAATCCTTGGGAAAAACATAAAGACTGGGACAAAAAAGGTCTCACCTTTGTACTTGCCGAGTACCATATTTCCCGGACCACTGCCGATCAGCCTACACATCAGCAGGTACCAGAAGGTAAGAAAAGTTGCTTTTGCATAACATTGCGAAACAAAATGTCAGATAATATGTCTTACCTTGTACAAACACCATAATAATACTCCTATGTTGAAGCTCAGTACAATCATCAAGTGGTGCAGCTTCATAGCTTACCAAAGTCCTACTAAAACATGCTCTGTATTTTCAATGGAACATATGAAATGTTGGTGTTGTTTCCTCGAGTCATATTGCAGTCCACACGTATCTCTTATGTGTGACTCGGGATGACGTTCGGTAAGAAATTATGGAGTTCGAGCCCATTATCGAATCCTCTTATCGAACCGATTCCTTATCGAATCTCTTATTGAATCCAGAGTCATACCAAAGACTATAAAAATGGGAGCCATTACCTCCCTGCTTGGCACTCAGCATCAAGGGTTGGAATTGGGGGTTAAATCAACAAAAATGATTCCCGGGCGCGGCCACTGCTGCTGACCACTGCTCCCCTCACCTCCCAGGGGGTGAACAAGGGATGGGTCAAATGCAGAGGAAGAATTGCGCCACACCTCGTGTGTGTGTGTGACAATCATTGGTACTTTAAAGGCCTACTGAAACCCACTACTACCGACCACGCAGTCTGATAGTTTATATATCAATGATGAAATCTTAACATTGCAACACATGCCAATACGGCCCGGTTAGTTTACTAAAGTGCAATTTTAAATTTTGTGCGAAATATCCTGCTGAAAACGTCTCGGTATGACGACGTCAGCGCGTGACGTCACGGATTGTGGAGGACATTTTGGGACAGCATGGTGGCCAGCTATTAAGTCGTCTGTTTTCATCGCAAAATTCCACAGTATTCTGGACATCTGTGTTGGTGAATCTTTTGCAATTTGTTCAATGAACAATGGAGACAGCAAAGAAGAAAGCTGTAGGTGGGAAGCGGTGTATTGCGGCAGGTGTTGTGCTGGATAACGCACCCCCGCCGTAGAATGCACCCCTTGACTGGTGTGCCAGATAACACAGCCGGTGTTTCATTGTTTACATTCCCGGAAGATGATAGTCAAGCTTTACCATTGGCCTGTGGAGAACCGGGACAACAGAGACTCTTACCAGGACGACTTTGAGTTGGATGCGCAGACACGGTACCGTGAGTACGCATGCAGCTGCGGCTTCCAAACATTTGATCGCTTACCCGTATGTGCGTGCCACTATGTGCATGTCACGTACGTAACTTTGGGGACTTTGGGGAAATATATGTGCTGTATGAACTTTGGGGAGGTGAACGGTACTTTGGGCTGTGGGATTGAGTGTGTTGTGCAGGTGTTTGAGTTGTATTGGCGGGTTATATGGACGGGAGGGGGGAGGTGTTTGTTATGCGGGATTAATTTGTGGCATATTAAATATAAGCCTGGTTGTGTTGTGGCTAATAGCTTGTGTTTATTTACTGTTTTAGTCATTCCCAGCTGAATATCAGGTCCCACCCGCCTCTCACAGCATCTTCCCTATCTGAATCGCTCCCACTGCCCTCTAGTCCTTCACTCTCACTTTCCTCATCCACGAATCTTTCATCCTCGCTCAAATTAATGGGGAAATCGTCGCTTTCTCGGTCCGAATCGCTCTCGCTGCTGGTGGCCATGATTGTAAACAATGTGCAGATGTGAGGAGCTCCACAACCTGTGACGTCACGCTACTCGTCTGCTACTTCCGGTACAGGCAAGGCTTTTTTATCAGCGGCCAAAAGTTGCGAACTTTATCGTCGATGTTCTCTACTAAATCCTTTCAGCAAAAATATGGCAATATCGCGAAATGATCAAGTATGACACATAGAATGGACCTGCTATCCCCGTTTAAATAAGAAAATCGCATTTCAGTAGGCTTTTAACTTTATGTTTCAAACTAGCGTATGTTTAACCATGCCTGCGCCCCAAAAATACGCTGTGCCTTATTTATGCGTTAAATACAGAAATAGCACCAGTAACTGACATGGCGCCTTTTAATACGGTGCGCCCTATGGTTGCGAAAATACGGTATAGTGGCCTCGATAACGGGAACCGGTTCTCAAAAAGGGATTTGAATCGATGGAATCGGTTCTTTTCTTATCGAACAATCGGGAGAACTGGTTTCGAAAATCATCCCTATGTGTGACTGCCATCATATTGCAGTCTACACATACCTCTTATGTGTGACTGCTATCTACTGCTCATACTTATCATTACACCATGTACCAAATAAAATAGCTTCGAGGCCGGTGAGCAAAACCAGAATTATTCCGTACTGTCATGATCCGTGGCCGGATCATGTTTTGTTTAGTTATGTTCCGTAAGTTTTGGACTCCCTGAGTTCCTGTTTTGTGCACTTCTGGGTTTGTTTTGGTTACCATGGGTTTTACCCGTTGCTGAGCACTAATCAGAGAGCTATTTATTCACGTTGCTCGCCACACTCGGTCCGGCTTCATTGTTTGCCGTATGCAACGGTCACGTAGGTTCAAGTCTTGTTTCGAGTTTATGCTAAGTGTTTGCTACATGCACCTGTCAACGTGAGTTTTGCCTTGTCCATAGTCCATGCTAAGTGTTAGCTTCTATGTTTCCCGCGCTAAGTTTTTCTTCTTTAGCTTCTCGTGCGAACGGCACGCTTTCCTTTTGTTTGGTTCCTGTTTTTTGCAATGTGTAGGATTTCTTGAGGAATAAATCATGTTCTTACCTGCACGCCTTGTCCGGAGTAGTTCGTCTGCATTCCTGAGAGAACGACCCCGCAGTAAGCTGCAAACCCCCCGCCGTGACACGTACATTAGGCGCAACGTGTTATAGTTGAGTTTTGAGAAAAAAAATAAAAATTTAAGTGCGCCTTATAGTCTGGAAAATACGGTAAGTTGGCGCATTTTTAAACACCGTCGCTGTACCGTTCTTCATGCCGCGTTTTCCAGAGATTGACAAGAATAGACGTGCTCAACAAACTTGTCTGCCCCGTCTATTACAGATAACCATTGTTCATTCGGTGTCTGACTTGTTGGTGTCATTATCCGTGGTCTGGATCATTTTTTTTTTTGTTATTTTCTGTTTGTTTAAGACTCCATTAGTTCCTGTTTTTGCACTCCCTTGTTTGGTCACCATGGCGACTCATTGGTTTCACCTGCCTCATGTGACACACACACCTGGCTCTAATCAAAGAGACTATTTAAGCCTGTCGTTGCCAGTTAGTCAGCCTGGCGACATTGCTCTGTTGATGTTCTTTTCATGCTCTGTATTGATTGTTTCATGCTCGTTTCATGCCACATATTCATGCTTGTTTTCATGCGATTGTTCCCTTCATCCTATGCCAAGTAAGTTTTGTTTATTCATGCCACAGTTAGCAAGTTTTTTTTTTTTGTTCCATGTCCATAGTTCTTCTGCCTAAGTGTTAGTCTTTGTATCCTTTGCTAAGTTGTGCCTTCATCTTGTGAGCCTTTTTGTTTTCACCTCTTGAGACAAGATTAAATCATGTTTTTACCTGCATGCCTTGTCCAGAGTAGTCCGTTTGCTTCCCGGGAAAACAATCCTCGCAGTAAGCTGCGAAAACCTCCTCGTTCTGACAGTTGGCACCAATTCTTCTTTAGGTTTTGTTGGTTTAGCTTCCATTGTTCTATCGGCCTCTGCTTGGAGAAGATTCCTTTGCCGTTCTTTCGAGTGGGGTAAAAATGCAAGTCTCACTATCGATGTTGCTGCAGCTACCAGAATGTAATCATATGATTCACATTTTTATGTCGGTATATATTCCTATATCGCACGAGTACGAAAAACAATTGTGGCGTTCCCAAAGATCGTGCTAAAAATGCTTTGGAAGACATGCTAACATGCATGTCGTACCGATATCCCTAAAGTTGTATCATCATCGGCGGTCACTCGAGTATGAGGATCCTCCTGGTAGGGGGGTATCCCTTTAAGGAGGATGCCTGTGCGTGACTTAGTTTTACGTGGGGAGACTGGTGCACAGACTGGTCTGAGCTGCTGTGATGTAGATTACCCTAATAACACTCAAAAGTGCAGATTTCTACCATTGAAATACTTTCTACTAGGGATGTCCGATAATGGCTTTTTGTCGATATCCGATATTGTCCAACTCCGATACCGATATCAACCAATATATACAGTCGTGGAATTAACACATTATTATGCCTAATTTGGACAACCAGGTCTGGTGAAGATAAGGTAATTTAAAAAATAAATAAATAAAATAAGATAAATAAATTAAAAACATTTTCTTGAATACAAAAGAAAGTAAAACAATATAAAAACAGTTACATAGAAACTAGTAATGAATGAAAATGAGTAAAATTAACTGTTAAAGGTTAGTACTATTAGTGGACCAGCAGCACGCACAATCATGTGTGCTTACGGACTGTATCCCTTGCAGACTGTATTGATATATATTGATATATAATGTAGGAACCACAATATTAATAACAGAAAGAAACAACCCTTTTGTGTTAATGAGTGTGAATCGCTGAGGGAGGTTTTTTGGGTTGGTGCACTAATTAGGGACCGCAATGTCCCTTTGGGACAGAGGACCCTATTGTAATTGTAAGGTTTTATTATTATTATACCGGCCGCCTCTTTGAGCTGTAATTTGACCCCCTTAACATGCTTCAAAACTCACCAAATTGGACACACACATCAGGACTGGCAAAAATTGCCATCTAATGAAAAAACCAAACCCCAAAACTCAAAATTGCGCTCTAGCGCCCCCTAGGACAAAACACAGACAAAACTGCCTATAACTTCCAGTAGAAATGTCGTAGAGACATGAAACAAAAATCTCTATGTAGGTCTTACTTAGACCTCAATTTCATACACTGACAATCTTCAGCAAAAATCAACAGAAAGTTGGAAATTTGCCCTTCAAAACAAAAGTTTTGTAAAAACGGTCACTTTTGCCTCTTTGAGCTGTAATTTGACCCCCTTAACATCCTTCAAAACTCACCAAACTGGACACACACATCAGGACTGGTGAAAATTGCAACCTAATAAAAAAATCAAACCCCAAGACTCAAAATTGTGCCCCCTAGGAAGAAAACACGGACAAAACTGCTCCTAGGAAGAAAACACAGACAAAACTGCCTATAACTTCCAGTAGGAATGTCGTAGAGACATGAAACAAAAATATCTATGTAGGTCTTACTTAGACCTCGATTTCATACACTGACATTTTTCAGCAAAAATCAACAGGAAGTTGGAAATTTCCCCTTCAAAACAAAAGTTTTGTAAAAACGGTCACTTTTGCCTCTTTGAGCTGTAATTTGACCCCCTTAACATGCTTCAAAACTCACCAAACTGGACACACACATCAGGACTGGTAAAAATTGCAACCTAATAAAAAAATCAAACCCCAAAACTCAAAATTGCGCCCCCTAGGAAGAAAACACGGACAAAACTGCTGCTAGGAAGAAAACACAGACAAAACTGCATGTAACTTCCAGTAGGAATGTCGTAGAGACATGAAACCTCTATGTAGGTCTCATCTAGACCTACATTTCATAAATTGACAACCCCCAGCAAAAATCAACAGAAAGTTTGCAATTCCCCCTTCAAAACAAAAGTTTTGTAAAAACCGGTCACCTTTTTTCAAACATTATCTCCTCTGAGCGCATGTGTCGTGTCGGCTTCAAACTAGCACAGGAGAGAGATTGAACCCTTCTGATTAAAAGTTGACAAAAGAGTTTTAATTACTGCTCCGGATTGGATTTTATGTGCCGTCAAAGTCGGTCCCGTTCATCGCTGCTTTCAGCTTTAATTGTAAGTATATCTTGTGTTTTTTTATGTTGATTTAATAAAAATAAAAAAATAAAAAAATAAAAAATTAAAAAAACGATACCGATAATTTACGATATTAAATTTTAATGCATTTATCAGCATCTCTACTTTCTACAGTTCAAAACTTACGGTCATTTAAAAACAGCACTGCACATCATAACGGCAGATTGACAATCTTAATGGGCCGCATGTGGCCCGCGGGCCGTATTTTGCCCAGGTGTGGTTTAAGTGGTGATGGAGAAGAGAAGAAGAATAAAAAATGTGAAGTGAGACAGACGTGAACGTGAAATGGAATCCCAGGCGACAGGTGAATGACTCACTTGGTTCCATCAAAGTCTGCAATACAAATGTGAGCACTGATCCAATGCCATGAGCAGGCAATGATGGCAGGTTTTAAATTGGGTTTTGCTGCTATCGCATGCAAAACCTTTTTTTTTTCTGAGAGCGATGGGTGTACATTGCCTACAAGCAGTGTTGGAAAAAAATCATTTAAAAAAATGGTTAAATTCGCCAAAAAAGTGAAGTTGTCACGTTGTGTAAATGGTAAATAAATGCAACGATTTGCAAATTATTTTAAACTTGTATTCAATTGAATAGACCGCAAAGACAATATACTTAATGTTCCAACTGAGAAACTTTGTTATTTTTTGCAGTTATTAGCTCATTTGGAATTTGATGCCTGCAGCATGTTTCAAAAAAGCTGGCACAAGTGGCAAAAAAGACTGAGATCGTTGAGGAATGCTCATCAAACACTTATTTAGAACATCCCACAGGTGGGTGCCATGATTGGGTATAAAAGAAGTTTCCGTGAAATGCTCAGTCGTTCACAAACAAGGATGGGGCGAGGGTCACCACTTTGTCAACAAATGCCTGAGCAAAATGTTGAACAGTTTAAGAACAACATTTCTCAACCAGCTATTGCAAGGAATTAAGGGATTTCACCATCTACGGTCCGTAATATCATCAAAAAGCTCAGAGAATGTGGAGAAATCTCCGCACGTAACATTGAATACCCGTGACTGTCGATCTGCATCAAAAAGCGGCATCAGTGTGTAAAGGATATCACCACATGAACTCAAGAGCCCTTCAGAAACCCACTGTCAGTAACTACAGTTCGTCGCTACATATGAAAGTGCAAGTTAAAACTCTACTATGCAAAGCGAAAGCCATTTATCAACAACACCCAGAAACGTCGCCGGCTTCGCTGGGCCCAAGCTCATCTAAGATGGACTGATGCACGGTGGAAAAGTGTTGTGTGGTCTGACGAGTCCACATTTCAAATTGATCTACCAAAGGTTAGCATGTATTAAGACACGTGCAAATTTGATACCACACCCAAAGCTGATGTACTAAACGTGTGCGCAGAGGATTACCTTTCTTATGTGAGCAAGAAAAGGACAACAATCCATTTAGTGTAGGGGTGTCGAACTCATTTTAGCTCAGGGGCCACATGGAGGAAAATGTATTCCCACGCGGGCCGGACTGGTAAAATCATGGTATGAGAACTTAAAAATAAGGACAACTTCAGATTGTTTTATTTGTCTTACTTTGGCCAACATTCTGAAAAAGAACAAATTACAACTAATCCTCTTGGCAAAACATTTCAAGTTAGTTGAATATTCAGAGGACAAAACGCTGGGGGAGCCGTATCCGGCCCGCGGGCCGTAGTTTGGGGACTCCTAGTGTGAAGGATATCACCACATGGGCTCGGGAACACTTCAGAAAACCAGTGTCAGTAACTAAAGTTAAGTGCAAATTAAAACTCTACTATGCAAAGCCAAAGCCATTTATCAACAACACCCAGAAACGCCGCCGGCTTCGCTGGGCTCGAGCTCATCCAAGATGAACTGATGCAAAGCGGAAAAATGTTCTGTGGTCTGACGAGTCCACATTTCAAATTGTTTTTTTGGAAACTGTGGACGTTGTGTCGTCCCGCGGGAAGTCCCAAGTTAAAAAAAAAAATATATATATATGTATATATTTTATTTAATTTTTTTTTTTAAATCATATTGCCTAAAAATGCATTTTACCATCGATAACGTGACATGCAGCAAATGCGCTCTTTAAGTCAATTAGTGCGCAAGGAATATATATATATACATATACACACACACATATATATACACATATACATATATATATACATATACACACACACATATATATACACACATATACATATATACACACATATATATATATATATATATATATATATATATATATATATATATACATATATACATATATATATATATACATATACATATATATATATATACATATACATATATATATACATATATACATATATATACATGGACATATACATATAAATATATACACATATATACACATCTACATATACATATACACACACACACACATTTACATATAATTAATATATATATGTAAATATATGTAAATATATATATATATATATATAAATATATATATATATATATATATTTATATATATATATATATATACATATATACATATGTATAATTATATACATATATATATACATATATACATATATATATAAATATATACATATATATATAAATATATACATACATATATACATATATATATATATATATATATATATATATATATATATATATATATAGTGCGGCCCCCAGCCAAATTGTTTTACCCCAATTCGGCCCCGCAGTCAAAAACTTTGGGGACCTCTGCTTTACACACTGATGTAGCTTTTTGATGCGGTACCGCCTGAGGGATCCAAGGTCACGGGCGTTCAATGTTGGTTTCCAGATTCTCTGAAGCTTAGTCTGTTTATTTCAATTTTTAGTTTTTTCTTGTGTAATTTATTTTTACCCCATATTTGTTCCCACTACCGTACCTTAAGTTGGAGTCCTTAATCTCGTTATGGACAAACATAATGACAATGAAGTCCATTCTATTCTCTATTCTATTCTGAATGACCAAGCCTTTCATGGAAGCTGCTTTCATACCCAATCATGGCACCCACCTGTTCCCAATTAGCCTGTTCACCTGTGGGTGTTTGATGAGCATACTTTCTCAGTCTTTTTTGCCATTTGTGCCAGCTTTTCTGAAGCGGCCTATTCAATTGAATACAGGTTGAAAAGGATTCGCAGATCATTTGATTCTGCTTCGATTTACGATTTACTCAATGTGACAACTTCACTGGTTAAAAACGTCCCTGCGAAGAAGGTCAAAACAACAAAAATTGCAATGAAATGTGAAGGATAAGCAAAAAAAAAAAAAAGTGTTATACTACACGTCATGTTATATTCAGTGTGATAAGAAGCTCAAATGTCATTGAGTTGTACTGGTAGGTAATTGGGGGTGAACATTCCATCCTGACCTTAAAACCTCACAAAAAGATTCAAATCATCCATTAACGTATTTATTTATTTTTTTTCTCTCGAGTTGAACCGAAAAAACAAAACAAAAGCAAACAAAGGATGTGGGTCATAAGACTGCAGCTGCACGCCTCAAATTAGCTCACGGTCTGAAAGTCAGCAGATGGTCCACACTCCACGTCCCCACAAACACAGAACTCTCCCACACCGGGGCTGAGTGGACCGCTTGATTTGCCAAGGAGTTTTAAAATGCAGAGCGCAGCACCACGTCAATGGATGCTTATGGCGGCAAAGTGGGCGCTTGGGGGGGGGGGGGGGGGGGGGGGGGGGGGGGGGGGGGATGGAGTGTGCGGGGAAAGAGACGGACTAAGCGGGGAGGACAAGTGGAATGACTTATTCAGCCAGGAACTGGACGGGAAGAAACATGAAATTAGCACACATAGATTATCTGTCCACCACCGAGAGCAAGCCAAGCACTGAGAGGGAGGGGGGAAAAAGGCGGATTGACTTCTTGTACGTTCCTCCCTGAAGGGAGCGCCATCACTCACCAAACTGCTGATCTGGAGGTCCAGCAGCACTCACATGTACTGAACCACCATTAAAGTGCACCGATGGAGTGAACAGAAAACAATGGAACGTACCTACAACGTCTGACTTGTCCTTTCATAATAGAAAATCTCCACTGATATTTGACTTTATAAAAATAATTGATATTCTTTTTAATTTTTATTTTATTTTTTTTAATTTTTAATTTTTTAATTTTACATTTTTTTTATTTATTTTTTTTTTTTTTAAATTAATTTATTAATCAATCCAACAAAACAATACACAACAATACCACAACAATGCAATTCAATTCCAAAACCAAACCCGACACAGCAACATTCAGAATAGCAACAAAAATTAATATTATCAACAACAGGATCAATATTAGTAATAATTTCAACATAGCATTGATTAAAAATCCCTCATTGTTCTTTTGATTCTCTTAAATACAAACCCCATTTCCATATGAGTTGGAAAATTGTGTTGGATGTAAATATAAACGGAATACAATGATTTGCAAATCATTTTCAACCCATATTCAATTGAATGCACTACAAAGACAACATATTTGATGTTCAAATATGATAAACATTTTTTTTTTGTTGCAAATAATCATTAACTTTAGAATTTGATGCCAGCAACACGTGTCAAAGAAGTTGGGAAAGGTGGCAATAAATACTGATAAAGTTGAGGAATGCTCATCAAAGACTTATTTGGAACATCCCACAGGTGAACAGGCTAATTGGGAACAGGTGGGTGCCATGATTGGGTATAAAAGTAGATTCCATGAAATGCTCAGTCATTCACAAACAAGGATGGGGCGAGGGTCACCACTTTGTCAACAAATGCGTGAGCAAATTTTTGAACAGTTTAAGAAAAAACTTTCTCAACCAGCTATTGCAAGGAATTTAGAGATTTCACCATCTACGGTCCGTAGTATCATCAAAGGGTTCAGAGAATCTGGAGAAATCACTGCACGTAAGCAGCTAAGCCCGTGACCTTTGATCCCTCAGGCTGTACTGCATCAACAAGCGACATCCGTGTGTAAAGGATATCACCACATGGGCTCAGGAACACTTCAGAAACCCACTGTCAGTAACTACAGTTGGTCGCTACATCTGTAAGTGCAAGTTAAAACTCTCCTATGCAAGGCGGAAACCGTTTATCAACAACACCCAGAAACGCCGTCGGCTTTGCCGGGCCTGAGCTCATCTAAGATGGACTGATACAAAGTGGAAAAGTGTTCTGTGGTCTGACGAGTCCATATTTCGAATTATTTTTGGAAACTGTGGACGTCGTGTCCTCCGGACCAAAAAGGAAAAGAACCATCCGGATTGTTATAGGCACAAAGTTGAAAATCCAGCATGTGTGATGGTGTGGGGGTGTATTAGTGCCCAAGACATGGGTAACTTACACATCTGTGAAGGCACCATTAATGCTGAAAGGTACATACAGGTTTTGGAGCAACATATGTTGCCATCCAAGCAACGTTACCATGGACGCCCCTGCTTATTTCAGCAAGACAATGCCAAGCCACGTGTTACATCAACGTGGCTTCATCGGAAAAGAGTGCGGGTACTAGACTGGCACACAGTGGTGAACATGCCCTTTCCCAACTATCTTGGCACGTGTTGCAGCCATGAAATTCTAAGTTAATTATTATTTGCAAAAAATAAATAAAATTTATGAGTTTGAACATCAAATATCTTGTCTTTGTAGTGCATTCAACTGCTCCCCTCACCTCCCAGTTGGTGATCAAGGGTGATGGGTCAAATGCAGAGAATAATTTCACCACACCTAGTGTGTGTGTGGCAATCATTGGTACTTTAACTTTTTTTGTTTAGCAGAGCACAAAGGGTTAGATCCCTTAGATTCGGGGCTATATGCCGCTAATTTTTTCCTACGCTTTGAACTCTGTGGCATATTTTTCAACAGACGCTGAAAAAGTGTGTCGTTGTTTGTGCCGTAGCGCCGTCTTTTGGACGAGTTTGCTTCACTGCACGGGGTGAACGTCTACAGTATTTATTCCTGTTCAGTGCTTCCGTTCCCGTCTACTAGCCGTCCATAGCGTTTCTGCTCGTGCAGATTCTTCGTTCGTTTTACAATAAAATTGAAATTATCATTCTTAGTAAACTGTCCCATGTGTGATGTCTGTCGGAGTGTTTTTCATGCATTTTTGCACGTGCTATCGTAATGTAATCAAGCTCGCGTCTTTGCACTCAGAACTGACTCTCGGGCAATTTTGCAACAAAGCAAGCATGCCTGATAAAAAGCCCTCGAAAGTATGATAAGTCTCCGATATTCAATATGCGCAAGCTCGATCGGCTACATGCTAACGATTAGAATTAGCAATTTTACATGGTGATTTTATCATCTCCAAAGTTGCTAATAAAAACTAAAACAAAGATTTAAGTCTAATCAAACATCTGGAGTGTGATAAATACAGTACTAAGAATTGGAATAACTAAGAATCACGATTTGGACGCATATTTATTATTTGAGCACCCTTTTGTCCTTCAATCAAGCCAAAAAGAAAATGTCACTTTGGAATTATTGAGTCTGTTTAGCTGATTGGAATGCTAGCTTTCCCAGCTAGTGGGTCCATTACCATGACTTCTGTTTTGTCTGATTCTCCGTTTTACTGCCGCGTTAGAGACACCATTTAGAAACAATTAATGTACGTAAATAAACATTTACAAACCCTAAATAACTTAAATTTCACAAAATGTCATAACTTACATATCCACGGCTTATAGTATATATATAAATATATTTTTTCCGACAAAAAAATATTGTGGATGCGGCTTATATAACCCGGAAATTTGGGTTAGTAGTTTTGACTAAAGAAAAGTTTCTCCCCTGAAAAAACTTCATGGTTGTTTTATATTTTGAATCTACAGATTTAAGTATGCAAATCAGGACCTAACTAGGGCTGCATTTAAACATTTTAAAATTTTATAGACACAGACCGAATTCCGTCGGTACCACCGGGCTCTGCATCACGTAAAATCGAACGGTACCATATTTTGATAGCTTTGTTGAGCTCAGAGCGGGCCCAGCAAAACTGCCTCTCGGCATTGTTGCAACAAAGCAAGCAGGCCTGATAAAAGCATTAAAAATATGATAAAGCTCTGATATTCAATATGCGCAAGCTCGATTGGCTATGCCATATACATGCTAACTATTAGAATTAGCAATTTTACATGGCGATTTCAACACCTCCAAAGTTGGTAACGAAAACTACAGCAAATATCTAAGTCTAATCAAACAACTGGTGTGTGATAAATACAGTACTGTACTAAAAGTATTTCCAGAATTGGAATAACAGAATCACAATTTGGACGCATATCTATTATTTGAACACCCTTTCGTCCTATAATTGACAAGCTAAAAAGAAAACGTCACCTTGGGGTTATTGAGAATGTTTAGCTGATTGGAATGCTAGCTTTTGCAGCTAGTTTGTCCATGACCATGACTTCTGTTTTGTTTGATCCGCCGTTTTACTGCTGTGTTGAAGGCACCATTTAGAAGCAATTAAGGTATGTAAACAAACCTTAAATAACTTACATTTCACAAAATGTCATAACTTATATATCCGCGGTTTATAGTATATATGTAAACATATTTTTTTCTACAATAATGTTGTGGGTGCGGCTTTTATAGACTGATGTGCTCTGTAATCGGAAAATAGGGTAAGTAGTAAAAAAGTTTCTTCCCTGAAAAAACCTTCTGGTTGTCTTATATTTTGAATCTACAGATTTAAATATGCAAACCAGGACATAAGTAGGGCCGTACCAAACGATTATTTCTTAAATCGATTAATGGATTGATAATTTTTTTGATGAATCTGTACCGTATTTTTCGGACTATAAGGCGCACTTAAAATCCATTCATTTTCTCAAAGCTCGTCAGTGCGCCTTATAACCCGGTGCGCCTAATGTACGGAATAATTTTGGTTGTGCTTACCGACCTCGAAGCTATTTTATTTAGTACATGGTGAAATGATAAGTGTGACCAGTAGATGGCAGTCACACATAAGAGAAACGTGTGGACTGCAATATGACTCAAGTAAACAACACCAAAATTGTATATGTTCTATTGAAAATATAAAACATTACACACGGTGCTCAAAAGTCTGTCAAAATGTTTTAGTACGACTTTGAAGCCGCACCACTTGATGGATTGTCGGCCCGGGGGGCGTGGTCGGGGGGCGGTGGGTGTGGTTGAGTGAGGGGGCGGGGTTGGGGGCGTGGTTAAGAGGGGAGGAGTATATTTACGGCTAGAATTCACTTTCAGTGAATTCTAGCTATATATATATTTATTTTATTATATATATATATATATATATATATATATATATATATATATATATACATATATATATATACATATACATATATATATATAATATATATATATATATATATATATATATATATATATATATATATATATATATATATATATATATATATAGTATAGCAGTTGTGCACTGCACTCTCTAAAAGCCCTAAATGTTATTGTCACATATGCATGTACAGTAGATGGCAGTATTGTCCTGTTTAAGAGTGTCACAATATTGCTGTTTACGGCAGAAGAACTGCTTTACGGTAGACGAAAACGTGACTGCTGTTGTTGTGTGTTGTTACCGCGCTGGGAGGACGTTAATGAAACTGCCTAACAATAAACCCACATAAGAAACCAAGAACTCGCCCTCCATCATTCTACAGTTATAATGTGATTGGGCAGGCACGCTATTTATATTGTGGGAAAGCGGACGTGAGAACAAGCTGGCCGCTGTCGACACGCCCCCTCCAGCTCTGCCTGAATGTTGTCCGGGTTGAAATCGGGAGAAATTCGGGAGAAGGGTTGTCCGGGGAGCTTTTCGTGAGAAGCGCTGAATTTCGGGAGTCTCCCAGAAAATCCGGGAGGGTTGGCAAGTATGCGGTAGACGTAATGGGCCGACAATCCATCAAGTGGTGCGGCTTCAAAGTCGTACTAAAACATTTTGACAGATTTTTGAGCACCGTGTGTAATGTTCTATATTTTCAATAGAACATATACAATTTTGGTGTTGTTTACTTGAGTCATATTGCAGTCCAAACGTTTCTCTTATGTGTGACTGCCATCTACTGGTCACACTTATAATTTCACCATGTACCAAATAAAATATCTTCAAGGTCGGTAAGCACAACCAAAATGATTCCGTACATTAGGCACACTGTCGATTTTTGAGAAAATGAAATTATTTTAAGTGCGCCTTATAGTCCGAACAAATGCGGTAGTTTGTCTGCGTTGGCGCTAGCTTAAAAATAAAAAAATACAACCTTTGTCTTTCTTAATGATTGTGAACAACACTCACAATTCCAAAAAAAGTTCCCCTTTACAGATAACCTTTTGCTACATTGTAGTAATAAGGTAAACAGTAACTTTCGGAAAAACACAATACAATGCAACAAGACAATTATAAGTTGATATGAATAACTCATTATTTTATACTTAAAAACAAAATAAAAAATACATTACAATTATGCAAAATGTATGTTGCTATCATATTGACTGCCACAAACAGATTACCCATCGGTGGGAAACTGTTGTGAATTTACATTTTTCATTTGGTTTTAGTGCAAATCCTCCCACCTTCTGTCTTCTAAAACTTGCATTTGATTTAGCGGGGCCAGGATGGAAGAAAAGGGATCAAGCCGACTTCATCCTCTGATGCAGTGTTTTTCAACCTTTTCTGAGCCAAGGCACATTTTTGTTATTGAAAAAATCTCGAGGCACACCACGTGCAGAAAACATTAAACAATTAAATTCAGCAGCCGATATTGACAGTAAAAAGTTGTTTTCGCAATTGTTGGATATGACTTTAAAGCATAACCAAGCATGCATCACTATAGCTCTTGTCTCAAAGTAGGTGTACTGTCACCACCTGTCACATCACACCATGACTTATTTGGAGTTTTTTGGTGTTTTTCTGTGTGTAGTGTTTTAGTCCTTGTCTTGCGCTCCTATTTTGTTGTTGATTGTCATGTACGGATGTACTTTGTGGACGCCGTCTGCTTTCTTCACACGCTGTAAGTCTTTGCGGTCGTCCAGCATTCTGTTTTTGTTTACATTGCAGCCAGTTCAGTTTTAGTTTAGTTTTGCATAGCCATCCCTAAGCTTCAATGCCTTTTCTTAGCGGCACTTACCTTTTGTTTATTTTTGGTTTATGCATTAGATACCTTTTTACCTGCACCGTGCCTCCCGCTGTCGTCTGCATATTGTGATCACGACAAACCATGTTCCTGACATCTACAACGCAATCAGCTACCTGCTGCCACCTACTGATATGGAAGAGTATTACACGGTTACTCTGCCGATCTCTAGACAGCATAGACACACAACATCGGCACATTTGCGGATTATAATTACTGGTTTGCAAAAAATATTTTTAACCCAATTAGGTGAAATTAGATAATCTCCCATGGCACACCAGACTGTATCTCACTTCCCAACTTTCGCAACATCGTTTATCCCTGGAGTGGCGGAGCAGCACCGGAAAGGGTGTGCGACTTGTTCCAAGACTCAAGACGAGGACCGGCGGTCCCCCTCGGGGACTCGTCTTCTGCACAGATGAAATAGAGCGAAACATACGGAGGGGAGTGACAGGGAGGCTCTTCTGCTTTAATTACACCCGATTGATCAGAGATGGAGGAAAGGGAGGGTGGGGCTTAGCTGGTGAAGCCACCAGCCTGTCCTTTACTGTAAAGACGGAGGAAAAGAGAGGCCTGGCAATTATGCTGAAGTCATACGGGAGATAATTAGAAAATCCTCGGAGCCTTCACGGTTTTCTTTCTCCACACCCCCGTTTAGCAGTGCTGATACAATAAAATTACATGGGTGGCAAATTCATTTAAGCCATGGGCGGCCGGCATTGTTCACATCCATCACATGGTTGCATGCTTGGATGGATTGGAAATTCTCCGCATTGATTTCTTTCAATCCGAGCGCCTCTGGTAAAGGAGGGTAATACGCCCCGCCGGTGTGCCCATCATGCATGACACCTTTCCGGCAGAGCAAAGTTGTACTTTCTTCCTTTCGGTTGACCTACTTGGGGGGGGGGGAGCTTACCGTCTTTGTTTTGCGGCAAACGCCAGAAAACCAGAAGAATATAATTCCTCCCCCTTCTCACTCCTGGTCCGGGCGAGCGGTTTTCCGAGACGGCGACACGTGCTGGATTCAACCTCTCCGGCCGCAGCAAACCCGCAGCGCTGCACTCCGAGGGGTTAAGGAGCTGGCGAAGAAAAGGGCTGAGCAGTGATTTGCCACGGGAGGGTAAGAAAGAAGAGTGGAGCCTCTCCGTGTAAAAAGTGCATCTCATTACGGCTGAACTGTGTTTTACCTTTGGTAAACAGCGGCGCACGTTACCCGGGCACACATCGCTCTCACAGCGGTGGACCGGCAAACGACCGGCGGCCTGATGGCGGCGGCCAGCCGTTACTCAAATATACAGCCCCACTGCGATGTTTAGGTTCCATCCTGATTAGTCAGCCCAATTTTATTTGCACGGGCAATAAATACGGGGCCTCATTTTTACTCTCTCGTGAAAACCCCTTCGTTATTTCTGCTGAATGAGAAAAGAACAAAGTTTTGGTCATACTGCAATTCAGATTTTTTTGGTTAATTGGCATCCTTTAACGGAGTCGTTCACATTAAGGAAAATTGTATTTCGAATAGGGCTGCAACGATTAGTCGACATTAATAAGATTTGTCGCCGACTATTACCAGTGTCTCCATGGTAATGCTTCCCTCTACCTCAAAGAACTGCTCACCCCCAAATCCAGGACAGGCTAACCTCCTCCAACCTCCGAGGACAAAGCTACGAACAATGGGAGACCCAGTCTCCCTGACCACCTGAGGGCACGACAGACTGTGGATGCTTTTAAAAAAAGCATAAAAACCCTTCTTTTTAAAAAAATTGTTTTTTGAATTTATGCGTGCTAGTTCTGACTATTATGTTGTTCTAGTTTTTATTTGTATTTATTTATTTGATTATCTTTTTTTTTTTTTTTTTAATACACTGTAGCACGTTGAGGTTGTTTGCTCAATGTAAAGTACATTGTACAAATAAAATCTATTAGTATTATTATTATTATATTTGTCGACAATAGTCGTGACGTCATCA
>NC_084554.2:9022500-9107500 GCF_033978685.3 Nerophis lumbriciformis | reverse complement strand
GTTTTAATCTGTTTTACTTGCATTTTATTCTTTTTCTCTACTCATGGTTCTTACTATTTTACAAGTTTTATTTTCCAACGTTCCTCAGACGAGCCATCTGCCTCAGGGGTTATCGGCCGTGCTTATGGGGTGGCGCTTTTGTGTCAGCATCCTGGTGGCCATGGTCTGATGACCTCCTGGTGCAGATGGCTCCTGTGATAGTGTTTACTCACTTGTCTCCTCCGTACTCAGCCATGCAATCCTTGGGCCATACAGTTGCAAATGTGTGTTTGTTGTGTGAGTGCGTTTGTGTTTGGTATCTGTATTCGTGAGTACGTATGTGATAGTGAGGGATATGGATATTGTTTTTAACTTTGTAAAGCACTTGGCGTTGCATTTCTTTTATGTATGAAAAGCGCTTTATACATAAAGTTTGATTGATTGATTGATAATGTAAGGAAATTAAATGAAAATACCTCAAGTTTCTCAGCATTTAAAGGTGAACATATAAAGAGATTAGTTACAGATCATCATTAATTAAGGTTACAATTAGAGATGTCCGATAAGATCGGACTGCCTATGTTATCGGCCGATAAATGCTATAAAATGTAATATCGGAAATTATCGGTATCGGTTTCAAAAAGTAAAATGTATGACTTTTTAAAACGCCGCTGTACGGAGTGGTACACGGACGTAGGGAGAAGTACAGAGCAGTTGCGTCTACCGGTCATACTTGCCGACCCTCCCGATTTTCCCGGGAGACTCCCGAATTTCAGTGCCCCTCCCGAAAATCTCCCGGGGCAACCATTCTCCCGAATTTCTCCCGATTTCCACCCAGACAACAATATTGGGGGCGTGCCGGCCCAATCACATAATATCTTACGGCTTTTCACACACACAAGTGAATCCCTGCATACTTGGTCAACAGCCATACAGGTCACACTGAAGGTGGCCGTATAAACAACTTGAACACTGTTACAAATATGCGCCACACTGTGAACCCACACCAAACAAGAATGACAAACACATTTCGGGAGAACATCCGCACCGTAACACGACATAAACACAACAGAACAAATACCCAGAAGCCCTTGCAGCACTAACTCTTCCGGGACGCTATAATATACACTCCTGCTCCCTCCTACCCCCCCCCACCTCAACCCCACCCAACTCAACATCCTCATGCTCTCTCAGGGAGAGCATGTCCCAAATTCCAAGCTGCTGTTTTGAGGTATGTTAAAAAAAAAAAAAGCACTTTGTGACTTCAATAATACATATGGCAGTGCCATGTTGGCATTTTTTTCCATAACTTGAGTTGATTTATTTTGGAAAACCTTGTTACATTGTTTAATGCATCCAGCGGGGAATCACAACAAAATTAGGCATAATAATGTGTTAATTCCACGACTGTATACAAACCCCGTTTCCATATGAGTTGAGAAATTGTGTTACATGTAAATATAAATGGAATACAATGATTTGCAAATCCTTTTCAACCCATATTCAAATGAATGCACTACAAAGACAACATATTTGATATTCAAACTCATAAACTTTACTCTTTTTTTTTGCAAATAATAATTAACTTAGAATTTCATGGCTGCAACACGTGCCAAAGTAGTTGGGAAAGGGCATGTTCACCACTGTGTTACATGGCCTTTCCTTTTAACAACACTCAGTAAACGTTTGGGAACTGAGGAGACACATTTTTTAAGCTTCTCAGGTGGAATTCTTTCCCATTCTTGCTTGATGTACAGCTTAAGATGTTCAACAGTCCGGGGGTCTCCGTTGTGCTATTTTAGGCTTCATAATGCACCACACATTTTCAATGGAAGACAGGTCTGGACTACAGGCAGGCCAGTCTAGTACCCACACTCTTTTACTATGAAGCCACGTTGATGTAACACATGGCTTGGCATTGTCTTGCTGAAATAAGCAGGGGCGTCCATGGTAACGTTGCTTGGATGGCAACATATGTTGCTCCAAAACCTGTATGTACCTTTCAGCATTAATGGTGCCTTCACAGATGTGTAAGTTACCCATGTCTTGGGCACTAATACACCCCCATACCATCACAGATGCTGGCTTTTCAACTTTGCGCCTAGAACAATCCGGATGGTTCTTTTCCTCTTTGGTCCGGAGGACACGACGTCCACAGTTTCCAAAAACAATTTGAAATGTGGACTCGTCAGACCACAGACAACCTTTCCACTTTGTATCAGTCCATCTTAGATGAGCTCAGGCCCAGCGAAGCCGACGGCGTTTCTGGGTGTTGTTGATAAACGGTTTTCGCCTTGCATAGGAGAGTTTTAACTTGCACTTACAGATGTAGCAACCAACTGTAGGTACTGACAGTGGGTTTCTGAAGTGTTCCTGAGCCCATGTGGTGATATCCTTTACACACTGATGTCGCTTGTTGATGCAGTACAGCCTGAGGGATCAAAGGTCAAAGCTTAGCTGCTTATGTGCAGTGATTTCTCCAGATTCTCTGAACCCTTTGATGATATTACGGACCGTAGATGGTGAAATCCCTAAATTCCTTGCAATAGCTGGTTGAGAAAGGTTTTTCTTAAACTGTTCAACAATTTGCTCACGCATTTGTTGACAAAGTGGTGACCCTCGCCCCATCCTTGTTTGTGAATGACTGAGCATTTCATGGAATCTACTTTTATACCCAATCATGGCACCCACCTGTTCCCAATTTGCCTGTTCACCTGTGGGATGTTCCAAATAAGTGTTTGATGAGCATTCCTCAACTTTATCAGTATTTATTGCCACCTTATTGGCATCAAATTCTAAAGTTAATGATTATTTGCACAAAAAAAACATGTTTATCAGTTTAAACATCAAATATGTTGTCTTTCTAGCATATTCAACTGAATATGGGTTGAAAATGATTTGCAAATCATTGTATTCCGTTTATATTTACATCTAACACAATTTCCCAACTCATATGGAAACAGGGTTTGTATATCGGTATCGGTTGATATCGGAATCGGTAATTAAGAGTTGGACAATGTCGGAATATCGGCAACAAAGCCATTATCGGACATCTCTAGTTACAATGTCAATGCAAGGATCTACTGATGTGTTTACGTTGGAACAACAGGAGAACGCTATGGTTTTTAGGAATTTGCTGCAAAAATGAAAAGAATTAGGAATCTGAGAAACATCTAGTGGTCTTGAAGTGCACACGTTTAACTCCATTTAACTCCGTCCGCCTTCTGCTAAAGAGGTCTTTCAAAAAACATTTGTCCGATTTAGCGCACATGATTACCGAGCTCCCTGGGAGCTATATCCGCTTGTCAGAGGCTCTCCGCAAAAAGAGGACCTTTCAAGTGCTACAAGCTGCAATTCATCAGGAAAAAAAGATAATCCACCACTTGATTAGGTTGAAAATGGAACCCGGTGCATGTGTGGAAACGACTCTGATGTCGAAGGGGGAAAAAAAGCCTCACATGTACTGTCGGACGGTCTAATGAGGCGAAGATCAAGTAAGTGAGGTGGAACAAAAAGCTCCTTTTAACGAACAAGCTTTGCAAGTTTTTCCTTTCGTCCTCCAAGGCAAGGTGAAAATTAAACAGACATTCTAACTGTGGGACGGCTTCATTAATATCCAGCTTGGACCACTTCCTGTTCTGGTACGTCCACCGGATCTGGTGGTGGCAACGTTAGGTGTGACATTACCTGCCCCGTATGTGTGATCAGTCTTAAGAGGGGGTATGACTTTTCACTATTATGCTAGATCCACTATGGACTGGACTCTCTCACTATTATGTTAGATCCACTATGGACTGGACTCTCACTATTATGTTAGATCCACTATGGACTGGACTCTCACTATTATGTTAGATCCACTATAGACTGGACTCTCACTATCATGTTAGATCCACTATGGACTGGACTCTCACACTATTATGTTAGATCCACTATGGACTGAACTCTCACTATTATGTTAGATCCACTATGGACTGGACTCTCACTATTATGTTAGATCCACTATGGACTGGACTCTCACTATTATGTTAGATCCACTATGGACTGGACTCTCACTATTATGTTAGATCCACTATGGACTGGACTCTCACTATTATGTTAGATCCACTATGGACTGGACTCTCAATATTATGTTAGATCCACTATGGACTGGACTCTCACTATCATGTTTGATCCACTATGGACTGGACTCTCACTATTATGTTAGATTCACTATGGACTGGACTCTCACTATTATGTTAGATCCACTATGGACTGGACTCTCACTATTATGTTAGATCCACTATAGACTGGACTCTCACAATATTATGCTAGATCCACTATGGACTGGACTCTCACACTATTATGTTAGATCCACTATGGACTGAACTCTCACTATTATGCTAGATCCACTATGGACTGGACTCTCACTATTACGGTATGTTAGATCCACTATGGACTGGACTCTCACTATTATGTTAGATCCACTATGGACTGGACTCTCACTATTATGTTAGATCCACTATGGACTGGACTCTCACTATTATGTTTGATCCACTATGGACTGGACTATCACTATTATGTTAGATTCACTATGGACTGGACTCTCACTATTATGTTAGATCCACTATGGACTGGACTCTCACTATTATGTTAGATCCACTATAGACTGGACTCTCACAATATTATGCTAGATCCACTATGGACTGGACTCTCACACTATTATGTTAGATCCACTATGGACTGGACTCTCACTATTATGTTAGATCCACTATGGACTGGACTCTCACTATTATGTTTGATCCACTATGGACTGGACTCTCACTATTATGTTAGATTCACTATGGACTGGACTCTCACTATTATGTTAGATCCACTATGGACTGGACTCTCACTATTATGTTAGATCCACTATAGACTGGACTCTCACAATATTATGCTAGATCCACTATGGACTGGACTCTCACACTATTATGTTAGATCCACTATGGACTGGACTCTCACTATTATGTTAGATCCACTATGGACTGGACTCTCACTATTATGTTAGATCCACTATGGACTGGACTCTCACTATTATGTTAGATCCACTATGGACTGGACTCTCACTATTATGTTAGATCCACTATGGACTGGACTCTCACTATTATGTTAGATCCACTACCGTTATTTCGTTCTATTGGTAAAATATACAACACCCAAAACCAGTGAAGCTGTCACGTTGTGTAAATGGTAAATAAAAAGAGAATACAATGATTTGCAAATCCTTTTCAACTTATATTCAATTAAATAGACTGCAAAGACAAGATATTTAACGTTCAAACTGGAAGACTTTGTTATTTTTCTGCAAATATGAGCTCATTTGGTATTTAATGCATGCAACATGTTTCAAAAAAGTTGAGAAATGCTCATCAAAGACTTATTTGGAACATCCCACAGGTGAACAGGCTAATTGGGAACAGGTGGGCGCCATGATTGGGTATAAAAGCAGCTTCCGGGAAATGCTCAGTCATTCACAATCAAGGACGGGGCGAGGGTCACCACTTTGTGAACAAATGCGTGAGCAAAATGTCGAACAGTTTAAGAACATTTCTCAACCTGCAAAAGGAATTAAGGGATTTCACCATCTACGGTCCGTAAAATAATCAAAAGGCTCGGAGAATCTGGAGAAATCACTGCACGTCAGCGATGATATTACGGACCTTCGATCCCTCAATACGGCATCAAAAAGCGACGTCAGTGTGTAAAGGATATCATTGTGGACTGGACTCTCACTATTATGTTAGATCCATTATGGACTGGACTGACACTATTATGTTAGATCCACTATGGACTGGACTCTCACTATTATGTTAGATCCACTATGGACTGGACTCTCACTTTTATGTTAGATCCACTATGGACTAAACTCCCACTATTATGTTAGATTCACTATGGACTGGACTCACACTATAATGTTAGATCCACTATGGACTGGACTCTCACAATATTATGTTAGATCCTCAATGGACTGGACTCTCACTATTATGTTAGATCCACTATGGACAGGACTCTCACTATTATGTTAGATCCACTATGGACTGGACTCACACTATTATGTTAGATCCACTATGGACTGGACTCTCACTATTATGTTAGATCCACTATGGACTGGACTCTCACTATTATGTTAGATCCACTATGGACTAAACTCCCACTATTATGTTGGATTCACTATGGACTGGACTCTCACAATATTATGTTAGATCCACTATGGACTGGACTCTCACTATTATGTTAGATCCACTATGGACTGGAATCACACTATTATGTTTGATCCACTATGGACTGGACTCTCACTATTATGTTTGATCCCATATGGACTGGACTCTCACTATTATGTTAGATCCACTATGGACTGGACTCTCACTATTATGTTAGATCCACTATGGACTGGACTCTCACTTTTATGTTAGATTCACTATGGACTGGACTCTCACTATTATGTTAGATCCACAATGGACTGGACTCACACTATTATGTTGGATCCACTATGGACTGGACTCTCACAATATTATGTTAGATCCACTATGGACTGGACTCACACTATTATGTTAGATCCACTATGGACTGGACTCTCACTATTATGTTTGATCCCATATGGACTGGACTCTCACTATTATGTTAGATCCACTATGGACTGGACTCTCACTATTATGTTAGATCCACTATGGACTGGACTCTCACTTTTATGTTAGATTCACTATGGACTGGACTCCCACTATTATGTTAGATCCACTATGGACTGGACTCTCACTATTTTGTTAGATCCACTATGGACTGGACTCTCACTATTATGTTGGATCCACTATGGACTGGACTCTCAAACTATTGCGTAAGATCCACTATGGACTGGACTCTCACTATTATGTTAGACCCACTATGGACTGGACTCTCACTATTATGTTAGATCCACTATGGACTGGACTCTCACTATTACGCTAGATTCACTATGGACTGGACTCTCACTATTATGTTAGATCCACTATGGACTGGACTCTCACAATTATGTTAGATCCACTGTGGACTGGACTCTCACTATTATGTTAGATCCACTATGGACTGGACTGACACTATTATGTTAGATCCACTATGGACTGGACTCTCACTATTATGTTATATCCACTATGGACTGGACTCTCACTATTATGTTAGATTCACTATGGACTGGACTCTCACTATTATGTTAGATCCACTATGGACTGGACTTTCACAATATTATGTCAGACCCACTCGATGTCCATTGCATCCGGTCTCCTCCAAGGTTTCTCACAGTCATTCACATCGACGTCCCACTGGGTTGTGAGTTTTTCCTTGCCCTTATGTGGGCTCTGTACCGCGGATGTCGTTGGAGTTTTTGCAGCCCTTTGAGACACTTGTGATTTAGGGCTTTATAAAGAAACATTGATTGATTCAAAAATGTGTCTCCTCAGTTCCCAAACGTTTATTGAGTCTTGTTAAAAGGAAAGGCCATGTAACACAGTGGTAAAAATACCCCTGTGACAACTTTTTTGCAAGGTGTTGCTGCCATTAAAGTCTAAGTTAATGATTGTATGCAAAAAAAATGAAATTTCTCAGTTTGAACATTAAATATCTTGTCTTTGCAGTCTATACAATTGAATATACGTTAAAAAATATTTGCAAACTATTGTATTGTTTTTATTTAACATTTACACAACGTGACAACTTCACTGCTTTTGTAGAATGTTCCGTTTCGGGGCATAAAAAAAGCTAAAAAGTTGTCATTAGATATGTGCAGACGTGATCCCGATCGATTGGCGCAAGCCTGAGGATGTTCAAAAAAGTGCTGTGCGTAGCACCTGGCAACCCTGGCCCGCCGCTGAGCACTCTCCCCAACCCACAGGTTAAACATCTTTCATCGCTCGCCTCCGCCGCTTGTCTTCCGCGCTTCAAAATATAGCCTTTATGTAGATCAATAACCTCCGCCCGGAGAAGAGGAAAGAGATAAAACGCTGAGTGTATGGCCTCGTGGAAATCAATGGCAGACATCTGCGTTTTACTGGGGCGGGGGGAGGGCGGCAACCTGCGAGGGCTCTGTTAAGCAATTAATGGCTTGGCACATGTGCACGTAATTGACCGCACCCTGAACGCAGCATTGCTGTAATTACTGAAGATGTTGCTATAAATCCCAGCGGGGTGATGAGTAGTCAAGATGGGGGGGAGTGAGGGGGGGGGTCACGAGTTACACAAAACAAAACCAGAGCGGAGGTTGCTGCGGCGCTTAATTGCGGCTAATATCATCAGTCCACTCAAAAATAACAACAGTTTAATCAGATTAACATGGAGATAATGAGTGTGTGCGCCGGTTTATGCTGGTGCTTGTTGGCAGGGGTCTACTCCCAATTCAATTTGCATGGTCCCCATTACTGTCGGGCTGTTTAATGGCCGCCTAAAAAAAAAAAATCAACATTGTCATAAACAAAGAGGCTTGTGAATCTGACTTAGGGACTCCGTCCAGGCAGCACGTGTATGTTCCCTTTGATTTCACGATTTACAAGAAATCTGCGTTCAAAGAACTGCGGCTTATTAGTGATTCACAGAGCCCAAAAAAAGTCTGCGGGCTATAGAGCGTTTTCTACTCGGGCTCCAGTACTATGGAATGTCCTCCCGGTAACAGTTAGAGATGCTACCTCAGAAGAAGCATTTAAGTCCCATCTTAAAACTCATTTGTATACTCTAGCCTTTAAATAGACCCCCTTTTTAGACCAGTTGATCTGCCATTTATTTTCTGCTCTGCCCCGGGGGCACAGGTTCGGTGGCCACGGATGAAGCGCTGGCTGTCAAGGGTCGGGACCTGGGGTGGACCACTCATCTGTGCATCGGTTGGGGACGTCTCTGTGCTGCTGACCTGTCTCCGCTCGGGATGGTCTCCTGCTGGGCCCGCTATGGACTGGACTCTCACTATTATGTTAAATCCACTATGGACTGGACTCTCACTATTATGTTGGATCCACTATGGACTGGACTCTCACTATTATGTTAGATCCACTATGGACTGGACTCTCACTATTATGTTAGATCCACTATGGACTGGACTCTCACTATTATGTTAGATCCACTATAGACTGGACTCTCACTATTATGCTAGTCCCACTATGGACTGGACTCTCACTATTATGTTAGATCCACTATGGACTGGACTCTCACAATATTATGTTAGATCCACTATGGACTGGACTCTCACTATTATGTTAGATCCACTATGGACTGGACTCTCACTATTATGTTAGATCCACTATGGACTGGACTCTCACTATTATGTTAGATCCACTATGGACTGGACTCTCACTATTATGTTAGATCCACTATGGACTGGACTCTCACTATTATGTTAGATCCACTATAGACTGGACTCTCACTATTATGCTAGTCCCACTATGGACTGGACTCTCACTATTATGTTAGATCCACTATGGACTGGACTCTCACAATATTATGCTAGATCCACTATGGACTGGACTCTCACAATAGTATGCTAGATCCACTATGGACTGGACTCTCACACTATTGCGTTAGATCCACTATGGACTGGACTCTCACTATTATGTTAGATCCACTATGGACTGGACTCTCACAATATTATGCTAGATCCACTATGGACTGGACTCTCACTATTATGTTAGATCCACTATGGACTGGACTCTCACTATTATGTTAGATCCACTATAGACTGGACTCTCACTATTATGCTAGTCCCACTATGGACTGGACTCTCACTATTATGTTAGATCCACTATGGACTGGACTCTCACAATATTATGCTAGATCCACTATGGACTGGACTCTCACTATTATGTTAGATCCACTATAGACTGGACTCTCACACTATTGCGTTAGATCCACTATGGACTGGACTCTCACTATTATGTTAGATCCACTATGGACTGGACTCTCACAATATTATGCTAGATACACTATGGACTGGACTCTCACTATTATGTTAGATCCACTATGGACTGGACTCTCACTATTATGTTAGATCCACTATGGACTGGACTCTCACTATTATGTTAGATCAACTATGGACTGGACTCTCACAATATTATGCTAGATCCACTATGGACTGGACTCTCACTATTATGTTAGATCCACTATGGACTGGACTCTCACTATTATGTTAGATCCACTATAGACTGGACTCTCACTATTATGCTGGTCCCACTATGGACTGGACTCTCACTATTATGTTAGATCCACTACGGACTGGACTCTCACAATATTATGCTAGATCCAATATGGACTGGACTCTCACAATATTATGCTAGATCCACTATGGACTGGACTCTCACTATTATGTTAGATCCACTATAGACTGGACTCTCACACTATTGCATTAGATCCACTATGGACTGGACTCTCACACTATTATGTTAGATCCACTATGGACTGGACTCTCACTATTATGTTAGATCCACTATAGACTGGACTCTCACAATATGATGCTAGATCCACTATGGACTGGACTCTCACTATTATGTTAGATCCACTATGGACTGGACTTTCACTATTATGTTAGATTCACTATGGACTGGACTCTCACTATTATGTAGGATCCACTATGGACTGGACTCTCACTATTATGTTAGATCCACTATGGACTGGACTCTCACAATATTATGTTAGATCCACTATGGACTGGGCCCTCACTATTATGTTAGATCCACTATGGACTGGACTCTCACTATTATGTTAGATCCACTAAAGACTGGACTGTCACAATATTATGCTAGCTCCACTATGGACTGGACTCTCACTATTATGTTAGATTCACTATGGACTGGACTCTCACACTATTGCGTTAGATCCACTATGGACGGGACTCTCATTATTATGTTGGATCCACTATGGACTGGACTCTCACAATATTATGTCAGATCCATTATGGACTGGACTCTCACTATTATGTTAGATCCACTATGGACTGGACTCTCACAATATTATGTTAGATCCACTATGGACTGGGCCCTCACTATTATGTTAGATCAACTATGGACTGGACTCTCACTATTATGTTAGATCCACTAAAGACTGGACTGTCACAATATTATGCTAGCTCCACTATGGACTGGACTCTCACTATTATGTTAGATCCACTATGGACTGGACTCTCACACTATTGCGTTAGATCCACTATGGACGGGACTCTCATTATTATGTTGGAGCCACTATGGACTGGACTCTCACAATATTATGTCAGATCCATTATGGACTGGACTCTCACTATTATGTTAGATCCACTATGGACTGGACTCTCACACTATTATGTTAGATAGATCCAATTTAAGTCGAAGACTAGATCTGAACAATATAAGTCAAAGACTGGATCTGACCGATCTAAGTCGAAGACTAGATCTGATCAATATAAGTCAAAGACTAGATCTGACTAAGTCTAAAACTAGATCTGACCAATCCAAGTCAAATACTAGATCTGACCAAACCATCCTTGCCCAGGCACACCCTCCTGGTTTTGGAGTAAAAATATTTGCGGTTATGGCACCAACCGCTAGACTAGATCTGACCGAGCTAAGTCTAAAACTAGATCTGACCGATCTAAGTCTAAGACTAGACCTGACCAATCCAAGTCGACGACTAGAACTTACCAACTAATCCTTGCCCAGGCACACCCTCCTGGTTTTGGAGTATACATATTTAAAGTTAAAGTTCCAACGATTGTCACACACACACTGGGTGTGGTAGTTTGTAGTCTTTGGTATGACTCACGACCTTCCAGTCTCAGGGCGGACACTCTCACCACAAGGCCACTGAGCTGGTCGTGATATATTATATTTGGGGTTTTGGCAAGAGCCGCTAGACTAGATCTGACCAATCCAAATCTAAGACTAGTTCTGACCAATCCAAGTCTAAGACTAGATCTGACCAATCCACGTCTAAGACTAGATCTGACCAATCCAAGTCTAAGACTCGATCTGACCAATCCAAGTCTAAGACTCGATCCGACAATCTATGTCTAAAACTCGATCTCACCAATCTAAATCTAAGACTAGACCTGACCAATCTAAGTCAAAGACTCAATCTGACTAATCTAAGTCTAAAACCAGATCTGACCAATGCACGTCTAAGACTAGATCTGACCAATCCACGTCTAAGACTAGATCTGACCAATCCAAGTCTAAGAATCAATCTGACCAATCAAAGTCTAAGACTCGATCTGACCAATCAAGTCTAAGACTCGATCTGACCAATCCAAGTCTAAGAATCAATCTGACCAATCAAAGTCTAAGACTCGATCTGACCAATCAAGTCTAAGACTCGATCTGACCAATCCGAGTCTAAGACTCAATCTGACCAATCTGAGTCCAAGACTCGATCTAACCAATCCGCATATTTGCCAACCCTCCCTATTTTTCCGGGAGACTCCCGAAATTCAGTGCCCCTCCCGAAAACCTCCCGGGGCAACCATTTTCCCGAATTTCTCCCGATTTTCACCCGGACAACAATATTAAGGGCGTGCCGTGATGGCACTGCCTTTAGCGTCCTCTACAACCTGTCGACATACTTGATCAACAGCCATACAGGTCAAGGTGAGGATGGCTGTATAAACAACGTTAACACAGTTACAAATATGCGCCACACTGTGAACCCACACCAAACAAGAATGACAAAAACATTTCGGGAGAACATCCGCACCGTAACGCAACATAAACACAACAGAACAAATACCCAGAATCCCTTGCATCCTTAACTCTTCTGGGCTACAATTTCCACCCCCGCTACCACCAAACCCGCCACAGCTCAACCCCCCCCCCCCCAATCTCCAGAATTCGAAGGTCTCAAGGTTGGCAAGTATGCCAATCCCAGTCAAGGACTCGATCTGACCAATCTAAGTCTAAGACCAGATCTGACCAATGCATGTCTAAGACCAGATCTGACCAATCCATGTCCAAGACTCGATCTGACCAATCCAAGTCAAAGACTCGATTTGACCAATCCAAGTCAAAGACCAGATCTGACCAATGCATGTCTAAGCCCAGATCTGACCAATCCACGTCCAAGACTAGATCTGACCAATTCAAGTCAAAAACTTGATCTGACCAATCCAAGTCAAAAACTCGATCTGACCAATCCAAGTCAAAGACTCGTTCTGACCAATCCAAGTCAAAGACTCGATTTGACCAATCCAAGTCAAAGACTCGATCTGACCAATCCAAGTCAAAGACTCGATCTGACCAATCCAAGTCAAAGACTCGATCTGACCAATCCAAGTCTAAGACTCGATCTGGCCAATCCAAGTCTAAGACTCAATCTGACCAATCCAAGTCTAAGACTCAATCTGGCCAATCAAAGTCTAAGACTCGATCTGACCAATCCAAGTCAAAGACTCGATCTGACCAATCTAAGTCAAAGACTTGATCTGACCAATCCAAGTCAAAGACCAGATCTGACCAATGCATGTCTAAGACCAGATCTGACCAATCCAAGTCAAAGACTCGATCTGACCAATCCAAGTCAAAGACTCGATCTGACCAATCCAAGTCAAAGACTCAATCTGACCAATCCAAGTCAAAGACTCGATCTGACCAATCCAAGTCTAAGACTCGATCTGACCAATCCAAGTCTAAGACTCAATCTGACCAATCCAAGTCAAAGACTCGATCTGACCAATCCAAGTCTAAGACTCGATCTGACCAATCCAAGTCTAAGACTCGATCTGACCAATCCAAGTCTAAGACTCGATCTGACCAATCCAAGTCTAAGACTCGATCTGACCAATCCAAGTCTAAGACTCGATCTGACCAATCCAAGTCTAAGACTCGATCTAACCAATCCAAGTCTAAGACTCGATCTGGCCAATCCAAGTCTAAGACTCGATCTGACCAATCCAAGTCTAAGACTCGATCTGACCAATCCAAGTCTAAGACTCGATCTGGCCAATCCAAGTCTAAGACTCGATCTGGCCAATCCAAGTCTAAGACTCGATCTGACCAATCCAAGTCTAAGACTCGATCTGACCAATCCCAATAGAAAAAGTTACTTGTCCATTTTACTGGCATCAACAAACATTTACAATTAAAACAGACAATAAGTAGATCCTAAAATAACATTGTAACAACTGGTTACGGTTTCTAGCCTACGGTTTCTAGCCAATGACTTTGACTAGGGGCTGGGACTTCCGAGACAAGGCTGGGAATTGAAGTGTGTTGTGCAGATCAAAGGTTGTTCGGGACTTTCCGAAGGGAAGAGCGAGACGGAGATTGAGCTTGTTGTAGTGGAATGTTGCCTCTTGAGGATAAGCGAACGGCAAACCGGGACTCAGTCTCGGCCTCCGTTCCTTGGAATGTTACATGTTATATGTTAATGTGGAAAATGGTGTCCACTTTGAAACTAAGATATGATTCTGGCCCTGACAACCTTGGCCTGTCTGCAACACGACCATTGATGGAGGATGGGACTTGAGGGAATATAAATTTACTGGCCGCTGATAAGACATCAAGATGGATGGGCTCCCACCAATCAAATCAATCTGTATGTGTGACAGATGTGTCAGACGTGGAGCCCAGACAGCAAATTGAACCCAGCCTGGAACGGCATTTCTTTTACTCTTCCTTTTGTCTTGCTCGATCCGTCTTTAAAGAAATACTTACAGTATTACAAGATGCATTTAGTCCCACTCAAATAAATAAAACATCCTTTGCTTATTAACATATTTATTTCATTGAGGATACTTCAAATGTATTTACTGCCATTTGTGGCGTTCATTAACACAACACACCCAGTGACTAAAGGGACTCATTTAATCAATTAAAGGAGTTAATTTGAGCATTCACAACTCTTTTAATGATTTGTTTACCATTTTTCTCCGGTAGGTTCACCTTTTTTATGTCTTTTTAGTATGGCGCAAATACTTCTTCGTTGCATTAGCGCTTGGGATTACCTTAATCCAGGGGTCGGCAACACAAAATGTTGAAAGAGCCATATTGGGCCAAAAGTACCAAACAAATCTGTCTGGAGCCGCTAATAATTAAAAGCCTCATATAAGTGTTATAATGAAGGCAACACATGATGTAAGTGTCTATATTACCATACTAACACAATGACTTTAAAAGTCTTATATAAGTGTTATAATGAATTAACATGTGATGTAAGAATCTATATTAGCTATATTAGCCTACTATCAAAATGACTTTAAAAGTCTTATATAAGTGTTATAATGAAGGCAACACATGATGTAAGTGTCTATATTAGCTATATTAGCCTACTATCAAAATTACTTTAAAAGTCTTATATAATGAAGGCAACACATGATGTAAGTGTCTATATTAGCTATATTAGCCTACTATCAAAATGACTTTAAAAGCCTTATGGACGTGTTATAATGAAGACAACACATGATGTGTCTATATTAGCTATATTAGCCTACTATCAAAATTACTTTAAAAGTCTTATACAAGTGTTATAATGAAGGCAACACATGATGTAAGTGTCAATATTAGCTATATTAGCCTACTATCAAAATTACTTTACAAACCTCATATAAGTGTTATAATGAAGGCAACACATGATGTAAGTGTCAATATTAGCTATATTAGCTTACTATCAAAATTACTTTAAAAGTCTTATACAAGTGTTATAATGAAGGCAACACAAGATTTAAGTGTCAGTATTAGCTATATTAGCCTACTATCAAAATGACTTTAAAAGTCTTATATACGTGTTATAATGAAGGCAACACAAGATTTAAGTGTCAGTATTAGCTATATTAGCCTACTATCAAAACGAGTTTAAAAGTCTTATATAAGTGTTATAATGAAGGCAACACGTGATTTAAGTGTCTATATTAACTATATTAGCCTACTATCAAAATGACTTTAAAAGTCTTATATAAGTGTTATAATGAATGCAACATGTGATGTAAGTGTCTATATTAGCTATATTAGCCTACTATCAAAATTACTTTAAAAGTCTTATATAAGTGTTATAATGAAGGCAACACATGATGTAAGTGTCTATATTAGCTATATTAGCCTACTATCAAAATGACTTTAAAAGTCTTATATAAGTGTTATAATGAAGGCAACACGTGATGTAAGTATCTATTTTAGCTATATTAGCCTACTATCAAAATTACTTTAAAAGTCTTATATGTGTTATAATGAAGCAACACATGATGTAAGTGTCTATATTAGCTATATTAGCCTACTATCAAAATTACTTTAAAAGTCTTATACATGTGTTATAATGAAGGCAACACACTATATAAGTGTCTATATTAGCAATATTAGCCTACTATCAAAATTACTTTAAAAGTCTTATATAATGAAGGCAACACGTGATATAAATGTCTATATTAGCTATATTAGCCTACTATCAAAATGACTTTAAAAGCCTTATGGAAGTGTTATAATGAAGACAACACATGATGTAAGTGTCTATATTAGCATACTAACACAATGACTTTAAAAGTCTTATATAAGTGTTATAATGAAAGCAACACATGATGTAAGTGTCTGTATTAGCTATATTAGCCTACTATCAAAATGACTTTAAAAGCCTTATGGAAGTGTTATAATGAAGACAACACATGATGTAAGTGTCAATATTAGCTATATTAGCCTACTATCAAAATTACTTTAAAAGTCTTATATAAGTGTTATAATGAAGACAACACATGATGTAAGTGTCTGTATTAGCTATATTAGCCTACTATCAAAATGACTTTAAAAGCCTTATGGAAGTGTTATAATGAAGACAACACATGATGTAAGTGTCAATATTAGCTATATTAGCCTACTATCAAAATTACTTTAAAAGTCTTATATAAGTGTTATAATGAAGGCAACGCATGACGTAAGTGTCTATATTAGCTATATCAGCCTACTATCAAAATGGCTTTAAAAGTCTTATATAAGTGTTATAATGAAGGCAACACGTGATGTAAGTGTCTATACTAGCTATATTAGCCTACTACCAAAATGACTTTAAAAGTCTTATGTAAGTGTAATAATGAAGCAACACATGATGTAAGTGTCTATATTAGCTATTTTAGCCTATTATCAAAATGACTTTAAAAGTCTTATATATTTAAGGCAACACATGATATAAGTGTCTATATTAGCTGTATTAGCCTACTATCAAAATGACTTTAAAAGCCTTATGGAAGTGTTATAATGAAGACAACACATGATGTAAGTGTCTATATTAGTTATATTAGCCTACTATCAAAATTACTTTAAAAGTCTTATACATGTGTTATAATGAAGGCAACACACTATATAAGTGTCTATATTAGCATTATTAGCCGACTATCAAAATTACTTTAAAAGTCTTATATAATGAAGGCAACACGTGATATAAATGTTTATATTCGCTATATAAGCCTACTATCAAATTTACTTTAAAAGCCTCATATAAGTGTTATAGTGAAGGCAACACATGATGTAAGTGTCAATATTAGCTATATTAGCCTACTATAAATATGACTTTAAAAGCCTTATGGAAGTGTTATAATGAAGACAACACATGATGTAAGTGTCTATATTAGTTATATTAGCCTACTATCAAAATTACTTTAAAAGTCTTATACATGTGTTATAATGAAGGCAACACACTATATAAGTGTCTATATTAGCAATATTAGCCGACTATCAAAATTACTTTAAAAGTCTTATATAATGAAGGCAACACGTGATATAAATGTTTATATTAGCTATATAAGCCTACTATCAAATTTACTTTAAAAGCCTCATATAAGTGTTATAGTGAAGGCAACACATGATGTAAGTGTCAATATTAGCTATACTAGCCTACTATCAAAATGGCTTTAAAAGTCTTATATTAGTGTTATAATGAAGGAAACACATGATGTGAGTATCTATATTAGTTATATTAGCCTACTATCAAAATGACTTTAAACGTCTTATATAAGTGTTATAATGAAGCAACACATGATATACACTGTATGAGTTCTATATTACTGGTATGTCCGATAACATTTCTTAGGCTGTCGATATAATGTTCGTTGTCGCTTTCTTTCCTACTGGTTTTCCTGTTAGCATCAGTTTTTCTCAGCTGTCTTATCTAACGATAGGTTCGAGGAATGTCAGCTGCCTCGTTCGAGTCGTTGCAATAAGAGATCTTCTTGTTTTTGCCGGCGCCAACACCTCTTCATTAATTTTCTATTCAGTCCACGGTATGCGGAGCGGTTTTCTGAAGTGCCGCAATTCAGTTGCCTGTAATTTTCTCAGTTGTTGATGATTAAATTCAAGCATTCACAGCCCTAAAGTGGGACTCCGAGTTTGGTGTCAAGTGAGATGTTTCTATAGCTGCATAACGTCCTAACAGAGGTACTGATTTTTGTAGTATTTGTCACGGCCCGGAGCGCATGCCAACGCGCACTCATCAATGAGCCCCGCAGAGCGCACCTCGGGACACGCCCACGGCCGCTGACCTCATGCACGTGTCACTCCGGCGGCAGCAAGCAGCTGCAGTCAATCAGCACTCAGTGATGAGCTTCCTGGGCTTCTTAAGCCAGTGCAGACCTGCACTGGCTACCCGTTGATTAAGTGTAAGCACTCCATTTATGTCTAAATAGGTTGGCTTCAAATTCCACATTTTGCAGCTTCGATTCACTTTCACCTCACTCTCTCGGCTTCTGTCAGCTCCAACGTTTCACTCTTCCTTCGTACTTTCTTATAGAATCCGTAGTTCATCCTCTATATATTCAGATTTAACAAAATAAAGTTGTAAATCCTCATTTCTCCACAAATAGTCGTCGTTGTTTGTTACCGAATCTGCCATAATTAGAACACAACCACACCTGTGAAGTGAAAACCCTTTCAGGTGAGTACGTCTTGAAAGCTCATCGAGAGAATGCCAAGAGTGTGCAGAGCAGCAATAAGAGCAAAGGGTGGCAATTTTGAAGAAACTAAAATATAAAACATAAAAGTACATAACTCCACATGTGTTCATTCATAGTTTTGATGCCTTCAGTGACAATCTACAATGTAAATAGTCATGAAAATGAAGAAAATGCATTGAATGAGAAGGTGTGTTCAAACTTTTGGTCTGGATATATATATATATATATATATATATATATATATATATATATATATATATATATGTATGTATATACATATACATATATATGTTTATGTATTTTACCTCTGTTTTAAATTATATATTATATATATACATATAAATATTTTCGTCTACCCTTTCCCTGCATTTCTCTGCTTTTTGTGTGTTTACTTGTTTGTGGTGTACAGCCCTCTTCCTACGTGCCTTTTGCTGGTGTGCAAAGCAGTAATCAGCGCAAAGGGTGGCAATTTTGAAGAAACTAGAATATAAAACATATGAGTACATAACTCCACATGTGTTCATTCTTAGTTTTGATGCCTTTAGTGACAATCTACAATGTAAATAGTCATGAAACTAAAGAAAACGCATTGAATGAGAAGGTGTGTCCAAAGTTTTGGTCTGTATATATATATATATATATATATATATATATATATATATATATATATATATATATATATATATATATATATATATATATATATATACATATTTATATATATATAAATATATAAATATATATATATATATATAAATATATATATATATATATAAATATATATATATATATATATATATATATATAATTACATATATATATATATATAAATATATATATATATATATATATAATTACATATATATAAATATATATATATATATATATATATATATATAATTACATATATATAAATATATATATATATATATATATATACAGTATATATATTTGATTTTATGTATATATATATATATATATATATATATATATATAAATATATACATACATATATATAAATATATATATATATATATATATATACAGTATATATATATGATTTTATGTATATATATATATATATATATATATATATATATATATATACATATATATATATATATATACAGTATATATTTGATTTTATGTATATGCATATATATACTGTATATATAATTAAAAAAAAAAAAAAAAAATATATATATATATATATATATATATATACATATATATTTAATTATATATATACATATATATATATATTTAATTATATATATATAAATATATTTATATTTAATCATATATATATATATATATATATATATATATTTAATTTTATATCTATATATATATATATATATATATATATATATATATATATATATATATATATATATATATATATATATATATATATATGTATGTATTTTACCTCTGTTTTAAATGAGACACTGTATTTTCGTCTGCCCTTTGCCTGCATTTCTCTGCTTTTTGTGTGTTTACTTGTTTGTGGTGTACAGCCCTTTGTTTTTCAACTGTGGTTATTTTTAAAGGGCTTTATATATAACGTTGGTATGGTATGGTATGGTTTTTCCTCACAGTGACCACCCGTCCTCTTCCTACGTGCCTTTTAGCCTTTTACTGGATCGCCCTCCAATGCACCGCCACCCGCGCCCCCTCTTTCTTCCGCGCCGTCTTCCATGGCGATAGGCGGCGCAGACAGAAAGAGGGGCTTAACCTGGACGCCGAATGAATATTGGATGCCAGTGTGACAGATTACAGTGGTAATAGACACCCGGGCCAAATCCTCACAAGGATTACAATCGTATTTTCAAAATGGCTCAGGGTCGGTCGGAGGTCGACCAGACTGGACCGTGGTCAAGGAAGGTGATGGCGGATGCACATACAGTCCATATTTCCCAAAAGCCTTTATTCATGTCAATCAATTGACAGGATTATTTTTGAATGGCTATAATTTAATCCACCATCGTTATTAATCTGATTTAACATTTTTAACACAAGTAAGTGAAGTGACAGGAATGTTAGAATGTTAATTACACTTACTGTTTAATTAAAGGTGCTGTTTGCGACTTACTCACAGTAACATTTTTCAAAGTAAAAAAAGATGTTCTTTGTTCTAATCATAGTTATTACGACAAAACCCAAATCCAGTCAAGTTGTCACGTTGTATAAATGGTAAATAAAAACAAAATACAATGATTTGCAAATCCTTTTCAACTTAAATTCAATTGAATAGACTGCAAAAACAAGATAGTTCATGTTCAAACTGGAAAACGTTTTTTTTTTTTGCAAATATTAGCTCATTTGGAAATTGATGCCTGCGACATGTTTCAAAGAAGCTGGCACAAGTGGCAAAAAGACAGAGAAAGTTGAGGAATGCTCGTCAAACACTTATTTGGAACATCCCACAGGTGAACGGGCTATTTGGGAACAGGTGGGTGCCATGATTGGGTATAAAAGCAGCTTTCATGAAATGCTCAGTCATTCCCAAACAAGGATGGGGCGAGGGTCACCACTTTGTCAACAAATGCGTGAGCAAATTGTTTAAGAACAACATTTCTCAACCAGCTATTGCAAGGAATTTAGGGATTTCACCATCTACGGCCCGTAATATCATCAAAATGTTCGGAAAATCTGGATAAATCACTGTACGTTTTGCGATGATATTACGGACCTTTGATACCTCAGGCGGTACTGCATCAAAAAGTGACATCAGTGTGTAAAGGATATCACCACATGGGCACAGGAACACTTCAGAAAACCACTGTCAGTAACTACAGTTGGTCGCTACATCTGCAAGTGCAAGTTAAAACTCTACTATGCAAAGCGAAAGCCATTTATCAACAACACCCAGAAACGCCGCCGGCTTTGCTGTGTCCGAGCTCATCTAATATGGACTGATGCAAAGTGGAAAAATGTTCTGTGGTCTGACGAGTGTACATTTCAAATTGTTTTTGGAAACTGTGGACGTCATGTCCTCCGGAACAAAGAGGAAAATAACCATCTGGATTGTTATAGGCGCAAAGTTGAAAAGCCAGCATCTGTGAGGGTATGGGGGTGTATTAGTACCTAAGACATGGGTAACTTACACATCTGTGAAGGCACCATTAATGCTGAAAGGTACATACAGGTTTTGGAGCATCCAACCAACGTTATCATGGACGCCCCTGCTTATTTCAGCAAAACAATGCCAAGCCACGTGTTACAACAGCGTGGTTTCATAGTAAAAGAGTGCGGGTACTAGACTGGCCTGCCTGTAGTCCAGACCTGTCTCCCATTGAAAATGTGTGGTGCATTATGAAGCCTAAAATACCACAACGGAGACCCCCGGACTGTTGAACAACTTAAGCTGTACATCAAGCAAGAATGGGAAATAATTCCACCTGAGAAGCTTCAAAAATGTGTCTCCTTAGTTCACAAAAGTTTACTGAGTGCTGTTAAAAGGAAAAGCCATGTAACACAGTGGTACAAATACCACTGTGCCAACTTTTTTGCAATGTTTTGCTGCCTTTATATCCTAAGGTAATGATTATTTGCAAAAAAAAATAAACATTAAATATCTTGTCTTTGCAGTCTATTCAATTGAATATAAGTTGAAAAGAATTAGCAAATCATTGTATTCTGTTTTTGATTGACCATTTACACAACGTGACAACTTCACTGGTTTTGTAGATTGCACACTTTGTTTAGCTTGAGGAATTTGGATCCTAAATCACGTCCTGTGTTTGTCTGTGCTCGTTCCGCTTTTTGGACTGGTCTGTATTACTTATTCACATATTCATCGATAATTGAGCGTTTGTCCCAATTACTTATTTTACCCCCACCACAACGTAGAACCCTAAAACGTCCCCGGCAACACCTTCCGGGCAGCTTGACCCAGTACCGTTACCGTGGGCCAGGCGGTAGTGACAGTGAAGGTCGGTACAAAGGACAGAGATAGAAAGTACCGCACCGACCGTTGGTGTGAAACAACGGTTAAGACGCCCCGACTCCAATTTGCCTGTTTTTTGTAGCCCCACTGGGAGAGATCCAATCCAGTCTGAGCTGTTCTGGTTAAGCGCCATAAGCACCAGTCTGCGGCCGGTCCCATAAACAGAGGGGCGCTTATGAGGCAGGACGGCGTGTACATGCCCTCGCCGTGCACCCCCACTCGCTCAGCGCTTGTCAATTTGGGAGATTCACCGAGCTTAAAATAATAGCAGAGTGAGCCTTCAGCACCTCCTTTTCACATTCACAGGATATAAAACATCATTTTACATTCCATTATCTTTTATACGGTGTGCTTTGAAGGACAGGATAATGGCCTCCACTTGAAAGATGGTATTTGTGTAAAAGCCACCGTCAGGAGCAATAAGTCAGCCTCAAACGTGGAATGTTCACGCCTCTGGCAGCTCAGTTGTTGGAGGAATATCCGGCGACTAAAATGAGGACAAACGTCTGAAAAGGTCTTCATTTTATTAATGCTTTTAGGACAGGTCGAGCTCACCATATTGTCATTTGGGAATGGAACATCACAACATCCATAAAGCATCTTGCAAGCATTTTTGGGAGGCTTTTTTCTGCCTGACTTTCCTGAATTTGTTGCAGATTTTTCAGAAATATGCGATTTTTTTAAGTTAATTTGCAATTTAACTCGTGACTTCTTAAGCCTTAAAATGGGTCATGCCAGCAGGCACAAGGCATTGATACAACGTTGATTATACGTACATAACCTTAAAAACAGACATTGAGACAATGTTGCAAAATATTTGTGTTTGTAAATTGTTGAAAAAACGTTGGTGTCCAACGTTGGATCAATCAATCAATCAATCAATTCCTTTATTGTTATTGTCATAATAACACGCAAGTCATACATGTCAACGAGATTTTGTTTGAGCTTTGTCTAGCGGCAGAGGAATCCACATTGTTGGTTGAGAATGACCACATTTCAATTACCCAATGTTGATTAAACGTCGTCAAAAAGCATGTTGTTTCAACGTTAGGTTTGTGTTGTAGAATACTGGTTGGAAAATGACCAAATTTCAATGGTCAAATTGACGTCCCAACCGGATATTGAATATACATCGTCAAAAAGCATGTTGTTTCAACGTTGTATTTGTGTTGTAGAATATTGGTTGGGAAATGACTAAAACTCAATGGTCGAATCTACGTCACAACCTGACATTGAAAAATCGTGAAAAAGTATGTTGTTTCAACTTTGTATTTGTGTTGTAGAATATTTGTTGGAAAATTACCAACATTCATTGGTCAAATCAACGTTGGGTTCTGACGTTGATTTAACCATTGAATTTTGGTAATTTTCCAACGAATATTGGTTGGGAAATTACTAAAATTCAATGGTCAAATCAACGTCAGAACCCAATATTGATTAAACGTCGTCAAAAAGCATGTTGTTTCAACGTATTTGTGTTATAAAATATAGGTTGGGAGATGACCAAAACTCAATGGTCAAATCGACGTCACAACCAAACATTGAATAATCGTCAACAAGTATGTTGTTTCAACGTTGGATTTGTGTTGTACAATATTCGTTAGAAAATGACCAAAATTCAATGGTCAAATCAAAGTGTCAACCTGACATTGAATAAACGTTGTCCAAAAGTATGTTGTTTTAACATTGTATTTGTGTTGTAGAATATTGGTTGGGAAATAACAAAAACTCAATGGTCAAATTGACGTCACAACCGGACATTGAATAAACGTCATCAAAAAGCATGTTGTTTCAATGTTGTATTTGTGTTGTAGAATATTGGTTATGAAATGACCAAATTACAATGGTCAAATCAACGTCAGAATCCAACATTGATTAAACGTCGTCAAAAAGCATGTTGTTTCAAAGTTTTATTTGTGTTGTAGAATATTGGTTGGGAAATGACCAAAATTCAATAGTCAAATCAACATCAGAACCTAACATTGAATAAACGTCTTCAAAAAGCATGTTGTTCCAAAGTTGTATTTGTTTTGTGTGATATTCAATGTCACAACCTGACAATGAATAAACGTTGTCAAAACGCATGTTGTTTCAAAGTTGTATCTGTGTTGTAGAAAATTGGTTGGGAAATTACCAAAATTCAATGATCAAATCAACGTCAGAACCCAATCTTGATTAAACGTTGTCAAAAAGCATGTTGTTTCAATGTTGTATTTGTGTTGTAGAATATTGGTTATGAAATGACCAAATTACAATGCTCAAATCAACGTCAGAATCCAACATTGATTAAACGTCGTCAAAAAGCATGTTGTTTCAACGTTTTATTTGTTTTGTAGAATATTGGTTGGGAAATGACCAATTTTCAATGGTCAAATCGACGTCAGAACCCAGTTTTGAATAAACGTCGTCAAAAAGCATGTTGTTTCAACGTTGTATTTGTGTTGTAGACTATTGGTTTTGAAATGACCAAATTTCAATGGTCAAATCAACGTCAGAATCCAACATTGATTAAACGTTGTCAAAAAGCATGTTGTTTCAATGTTGTATTCGTGTTGTAGACTATTGGTCGGGAAATGACCAAAATTCAATGATCAAATCAACGTCAGAACCCAACATTGATTAAACGTCGTCAAAAAGCATGTTGTTTCAACGTTGTGTTTGTGTTGTAGCAGATTGGTTGGGAAATGATCGAACTCAATGGTCAAATCGACGTCACAACCGGACATTGAATAAACGTCGTCAAAAAGCATGTTGTTTTAACGTTGTATTTGTTTTGTAGAATGTTGGTTGGAAAATGACTAAAACTCAATGGTCGAATCGAAGTCACAACCTGACACTGAATAAACATCAAAAAGCATATTGTTTCGACGTTGTATTTGTGTTGTAGAATATTGGTTGGAAAATTACCAAAATTCAATGATCAAATCAACGTCTCAACCTGACATTGAATAAACGTTGTCCAAAAGCATGTTTTTTTAATGCTGTATTTGTGTTGCTTGGGAAATGACCAAAATTCAATGGTCACATCAACGTCAGAATCCAACATTGATTAAACGTCGTCAAAAAGCATGTTATTTCAACGTTGTATTTGTGTTGTAGTATATAGGTTGGGAAATGACCAAATTTCAATGGTCATATCAATGTCACAACCCAGTATTGAATAAACGTCGTCAAAAAGCATGTTTCAACGTTGTATTTGTGTTGTAGACTATTGGTCGGGAAATGACCAAAATTCAATGGTCAAATCGTCGTCAGAACCCAGTATTGATTAACCGTCGTCAGAAAGCATGTTTCAATGTTGTATTTGTGTTGTAGAAAATTGGTTGGGAAATGACCAAAATTCAATAGTCAAATCAACGTCAGAATCCGACATTGATTGAACGTCGTCAAAAAGCATGTTGTTTTAACGTTGTATTTGTGTTGTAGAATATTGGTTGGGAAATGACTACAACTCAATGGTTGAATCGAAGTCACATCCTGACACTGAATAAACATAAAAAAGCATGTTGTTTCAACGTTGTATTTGTGTTGTAGAATATTGGTTGGGAAATGACCAAATTTCAATGGTCAAATCGACGTCAGAACCCAGTATTGAATAAACGTCGTCAAAAAGCATGTTGTTTCAACGTTGTGTTTGTGTTGTAGACTATTGGTCGGGAAATTACCAAAATTCAATGATCAAATCAACGTCAGAACCCAACATTGATTAAAAGTTGTAAAAAAGCATGTTGTTTCAACATTGTATTTGTGTTGTAGACTATTGGTTTTGAATTGACCAAAATTCAATGGTCAAATCAACGTCAGAACCCAACATTGATTAAACGTTGTCAAAAAGCATGTTGTTTCAATGTTTTATTTGTGTTGTAGAATAGTGGTTGGGAAATGACCAAAATTCAATGGTCAAATCAACGTCAGAATCCAACATTGTAGTCAGCTGGAGGCGTGTCTTAATGAAATTAAACAATGGATGTCCGCTAACTTCTTGCAACTCAACGCCAAGAAAACGGAAATGCTGATTATCGGTCCTGCTAAACACCGACATTTATTTAATAATACCACCTTAACATTTCACAACCAAACAATTACACAAGGCGAATCAGTAAAGAATCTGGGTATTATCTTCAACCCAACTCTCTCGTTTGAATCACACATTAAGAGTGTTACTAAAACGGCCTTCTTTCATCTCCGTAATATCGCTAAAATTCGTTCTATTTTATCCACTAGCGACGCTGAGATCATTATTCATGCGTTCGTTTCGTCTCGTCTCGACTACTGTAACGTATTATTTTCGGGTCTCCCTATGTCTAGCATTAAAAGATTACAGTTGGTACAAAATGCGGCTGCTCGACTTTTGACAAGAACAAGAAAGTTTGATCATATTACGCCTATACTGTATATACCTTATATACATACATACCTATATATATATATAACTATACTGGCTCACCTGCACTGGCTTCCTGTGCACTTAAGATGTGACTTTAAGGTTTTACTACTTACGTATAAAATACTACACGGTCTAGCTCCGTCCTATCTTGTCGATTGCATTGTACCATATGTCCCGGCAAGAAATCTGCGTTCAAAGAACTCCGGCTTATTAGTGATTCCCAGAGCCCAAAAAAAGTCTGCGGGCTATAGAGCGTTTTCTATTGGGGCTCCAGTACTATGGAATGCCCTCCCGGTAACAATTAGAGATGCTACCTCAGTAGAAGCATTTAAGTCCCATCTTAAAACTCATTTGTATACTCTAGCCTTTAAATAGCCCCCCTGTTAGACCAGTTGATCTGCCGTTTCTTTTCTTTTCTCCTCTGCTCCCCTTTTCCTTGAGGGGGGGGGGGGGGGCACAGGTCCGGTGGCCATGGATGAAGTGCTGGCTGTCCAGAGTCGGGACCCGGGGTGGACCGTTCGCCTGTGCATTGGCTGGGAACATCTCTGCGCTGCTGACCCGTCTCCGCTCGGGATGGTGTCCTGCTGGCCCCACTATGGACTGGACTCTTACTATTATGTTAGATCCACTATGGACTGGACTCTCACAATATTATGTCAGACCCACTCGACATCCATTGCTTTCGGTCTCCCCTAGAGGGGGTGGGGGGGTTACCCATATATGCGGTGCTCTCCAAGGTTTCTCATAGTCATTCACATTGACGTCCCACTGGGGGGAGTTTTTCCTTGCCCTTATGTGGGCTTTGTACCGAGGATGTCGTTGTGGCTTGTGCAGCCCTTTGAGACACTTGTGATTTAGGGCTGTATAAATAAAGATTGATTGATTGATTGAACATTGATTAATCGTCGTCAAAAAGCATGTTGTTTCAACGTTGTATTTGTGTTGTAGACTATTGGTTGGGAAATGACCAACATTCAATGATCAAATCGACGTCAGAACCCAGTATTGATTAAACGTTGTCAAAAAGCATGTTGTTTCAACGTTGTATTTGTGTTGTAGAATACTGGTCGGAAAATTACCAAAATTCAATGATCAAATCAACGTCAGAACCCAGTATTGATTAAACGTCGTCAAAAAGCATGTTGTTTCAACGTTGTATTTGTGTTGTAGACTATTGGTCATGAAATGACCAAATTTCAATGGTCAAATCAACGTCAGAATCCAACATTGATTAAACGTCGTCAAAAAGCATGTTGTTTCAACGTTGTATTTGTGTTGTAGAATATTGGTTGGGAAATGATCAAATTTCAATGGTCAAATCAACGTCAGAATCCAACATTGATTAATTGTCGTCAAAAAGCATGTTGTTTCAACGTTGTATTTGTGTTGTAGACTATTGGTCGGGAAATGACCAAAATTCAATGATCAAATCAACGTCAGAACCCAGTCTTATTTAAACGTCGTCAAAAAGCATAGTTCAACGTTGTATTTATGTTGTAGAAAATTGGTCGGGAAATTACCAAAATTCAATGATCAAATCAACGTCAGAACCAGTATTGATTATACGTCGTCAAAAAGCATGTTGTTTCAACGTTGTATTTGTGTTGTAGAATATTGGTTGGGAAATGACCAAAATTCAATGGTCGAATCGAAGTCACAACCTGACACTGAATAAACATCAAAAAGTATATTGTTTCGACGTTGTATTTGTGTTGTAGAATATTGTTCGGGATATTACCAAAATTCAATGTTTAAATCAACGTCAGAATCCAGTATTGATTAAATGTCGTCAAAAAGCATGTTGTTTCAATGTTCTATTTGTGTTGTAGAATATTGGTTGGAAAATTACCAAAATTCAATGATCAAATCAACGTCTCAACCTGACATTGAATAAACGTTGTCCAAAAGCATGTTTTTTTAACACTGTATTTGTGTTGGTTGGGAAATGACCAAAATTCAATCAACGTCAGAATCCAACATTGATTAATTGTCGTCAAAAAGCATGTTGTTTCAATGTTGTATTTCTGTTGTAGACTATTGGTCGAGAAATGACCAGAATTCAATGATCAAATCGTCGTCAGAACCCAGTATTGAATAAACGTCGTCAAAAAGCATGTTGTTTCAACGTTGTGTTTGTGTTGTAGCATATTGGTTGGGAAATGACCAAAATTCAATGGTGAAATCAACGTGAGAAACCAAAGTTGATTAAACGTTTTCAAAAAGTATGTTGTTTTAACGTTGTATTTGTGTTGTATGATATTGGTTGGGAAATGATTAAATTTCAATGGGCAAATCAACATCACAACCCAACATTGAATAAACGTTGTCAAAAAGCATGTTGTTTCAACGTTAGGTTTAAGTTGTAGAATGTTGGTTGGGAAATTACCAATTTCAATGGTCAAATCAACCTCACAACCTGACATTGAATAAACGTTGTCCAAAAGCATGTTTTTTTAACGCTGTATTTGTGTTGGTTGGGAAATGACCAAAATTCAATGGTCATATCAACGTCAGAACCCAGTATTGAATAAACATCGTCAAAAAGCATGTTTCAACGTTGTATTTGTGTTGTAGACTATTGGTCGGGAAATGACCAAAATTCAATGGTCAAATCAACGTCAGAATCCGATATTGATTAAACGTCGTCAAAAAGCATGTTGTTTCAATGTTGTATTTGTGTTGTAGAATATTGGTTGGGATATGACAAAAATTCAATGGTCAAATCGACGTCAGAACCCAGTATTGAATAAACGTTGTCAAAAAGCATATTGTTTCAACGTTGTATTTGTGTTGTAAAATATTGGTTGGGAAATGACCAAAACTCAATGGTCGAATCGACGTCACAACCTGACACTGAATAATCGTGAAAAAGCATGTTGTTTCAATGTTGTATTTGTGGTGTAGAATATTCGTTGGAAAATTACCGAAATTCAATGGTCAAATCAACGTCAGAAACCAAAGTTGATTAAACGTTGTCAAAAAGTATGTTGTTTCAACGTTGTATTTGTGTTGTAGACTATTGGTCGGGAAATAAACCAAAATTCAATGATCAAATGAACGTTAGAACCCAGTATCGATTAAACTTCGTCAAAAAGCATGTTTCAACGTTGTATTTGTGTTGTAGCATATTGGTTGGGAAATGACCAAAATTCAATGATCAAATCAACGTCAGAACCCAACATTGATTAAACGTCCTCAAAAAGCATGTTGCTTCAACGTTGTATTTGTGTTGTAGCATATTGGTTGGGAAATGACCAAATTTCAATGGTCATTTCAACGTCAGAACCCAGTATTGAATAAACATCGTCAAAAAGCATGTTTCAACGTTGTATTTGTGTTGTTGACTATTGGTTTTGAATTGACCAAAATTCAATGGTCAAATCAACGTCAGAATCCAACATTGATTAAACGTTGTCAAAAAGCATGTTGTTTCAAAGTTGTATTTGTGTTGTAGAATATTGGTCGGGAAATGACCAAAATTCAATGATCAAATCGTCGTCAGAACCCAGTATTGATTAAACGTCGTCAGAAAGCATGTTTCAATGTTGTATTTGTGTTGTAGAAAATTGGTTGCGAAATGACCAATATTCAATGGTCAAATCAACATCAGAATCCGACATTGATTAAACGTTGTCAAAAAGCATGTTGTTTCAACGTTGTATTTGTGTTGTAGAATATTGGTCGGGAAATGACCAAAATTCAATGATCAAATCAACGTCAGAACCCAGTATTGATTAAACGTCGTCAAAAAGCATGTTGTTTCAATGTTCTATTTGTGTTGTAGAATATTGGTTGGAAAATTACCAAAATTCAATGATCAAATCAACGTCTCAACCTGACATTGAATAAACATTGTCCAAAAGCATGTTTTTTTAACGTTGTATTGTGTTGGTTGGGAAATGACCAAATTTCAATGGTCAAATCAACGTCAGAATCCAACATTGATTAAACGTTGTCAAAAAGCATGTTGTTTCAACGTTTTATTTGTGTTGTAGAATATTGGTTTTGAATTGACCAAAATTCAATGGTCAAATCCACATCAGAATCCAACATTGATTAAACCTTGTCAAAAAGCATGTTGTTTCAATGTTGTATTTGTGTTGTAGATTATTGGTCGGGAAATGACCCAAATTCAATGATCAAATCAACGTCAGAACCCAACATTGATTAAACGTCGTCAAAAAGCATGTTTCAACGTTATATTTGTGTTGTAGAATATTGGTTATGAAATGACCAAATTTCAATGGTCAAATCAACGTCAGAATCCAACATTGATTAAACGTTGTCAAAAAGCATGTTGTTTCAACGTTTTATTTGTGTTGTAGAATATTGGTTGGGAAATGACCAAATTTCAATGGTCATATCAACGTCACAACCCAGTATTGAATAAACGTCGTCAAAAAGCATGTTTCAACGTTGTATTTGTGTTGTAGACTATTGGTTTTGAATTGACCAAAATTCAATGGTCAAATCAACGTCAGAATCCAACATTGATTAAACGTTGTCAAAAAGCATGTTGTTTCAACGTTGTATTTGTGTTGTAGAATATTGGTTGGGAAATGATCAAATTTCAATGGTCAAATCAACGTCAGAATCCAACATTGATTAATTGTCGTCAAAAAGCATGTTGTTTCAACGTTGTATTTGTGTTGTAGACTATTGGTCGGGAAATGACCAAAATTCAATGATCAAATCAACGTCAGAACCCAGTCTTATTTAAACGTCGTCAAAAAGCATAGTTCAACGTTGTATTTATGTTGTAGAAAATTGGTCGGGAAATTACCAAAATTCAATGATCAAATCAACGTCAGAACCAGTATTGATTATACGTCGTCAAAAAGCATGTTGTTTCAACGTTGTATTTGTGTTGTAGAATATTGGTTGGGAAATGACCAAAATTCAATGGTCGAATCGAAGTCACAACCTGACACTGAATAAACATCAAAAAGTATATTGTTTCGACGTTGTATTTGTGTTGTAGAATATTGTTCGGGATATTACCAAAATTCAATGTTTAAATCAACGTCAGAATCCAGTATTGATTAAATGTCGTCAAAAAGCATGTTGTTTCAATGTTCTATTTGTGTTGTAGAATATTGGTTGGAAAATTACCAAAATTCAATGATCAAATCAACGTCTCAACCTGACATTGAATAAACGTTGTCCAAAAGCATGTTTTTTTAACACTGTATTTGTGTTGGTTGGGAAATGACCAAAATTCAATCAACGTCAGAATCCAACATTGATTAATTGTCGTCAAAAAGCATGTTGTTTCAATGTTGTATTTCTGTTGTAGACTATTGGTCGAGAAATGACCAGAATTCAATGATCAAATCGTCGTCAGAACCCAGTATTGAATAAACGTCGTCAAAAAGCATGTTGTTTCAACGTTGTGTTTGTGTTGTAGCATATTGGTTGGGAAATGACCAAAATTCAATGGTGAAATCAACGTGAGAAACCAAAGTTGATTAAACGTTTTCAAAAAGTATGTTGTTTTAACGTTGTATTTGTGTTGTATGATATTGGTTGGGAAATGATTAAATTTCAATGGGCAAATCAACATCACAACCCAACATTGAATAAACGTTGTCAAAAAGCATGTTGTTTCAACGTTAGGTTTAAGTTGTAGAATGTTGGTTGGGAAATTACCAATTTCAATGGTCAAATCAACCTCACAACCTGACATTGAATAAACGTTGTCCAAAAGCATGTTTTTTTAACGCTGTATTTGTGTTGGTTGGGAAATGACCAAAATTCAATGGTCATATCAACGTCAGAACCCAGTATTGAATAAACATCGTCAAAAAGCATGTTTCAACGTTGTATTTGTGTTGTAGACTATTGGTCGGGAAATGACCAAAATTCAATGGTCAAATCAACGTCAGAATCCGATATTGATTAAACGTCGTCAAAAAGCATGTTGTTTCAATGTTGTATTTGTGTTGTAGAATATTGGTTGGGATATGACAAAAATTCAATGGTCAAATCGACGTCAGAACCCAGTATTGAATAAACGTTGTCAAAAAGCATATTGTTTCAACGTTGTATTTGTGTTGTAAAATATTGGTTGGGAAATGACCAAAACTCAATGGTCGAATCGACGTCACAACCTGACACTGAATAATCGTGAAAAAGCATGTTGTTTCAATGTTGTATTTGTGGTGTAGAATATTCGTTGGAAAATTACCGAAATTCAATGGTCAAATCAACGTCAGAAACCAAAGTTGATTAAACGTTGTCAAAAAGTATGTTGTTTCAACGTTGTATTTGTGTTGTAGACTATTGGTCGGGAAATAAACCAAAATTCAATGATCAAATGAACGTTAGAACCCAGTATCGATTAAACTTCGTCAAAAAGCATGTTTCAACGTTGTATTTGTGTTGTAGCATATTGGTTGGGAAATGACCAAAATTCAATGATCAAATCAACGTCAGAACCCAACATTGATTAAACGTCCTCAAAAAGCATGTTGCTTCAACGTTGTATTTGTGTTGTAGCATATTGGTTGGGAAATGACCAAATTTCAATGGTCATTTCAACGTCAGAACCCAGTATTGAATAAACATCGTCAAAAAGCATGTTTCAACGTTGTATTTGTGTTGTTGACTATTGGTTTTGAATTGACCAAAATTCAATGGTCAAATCAACGTCAGAATCCAACATTGATTAAACGTTGTCAAAAAGCATGTTGTTTCAAAGTTGTATTTGTGTTGTAGAATATTGGTCGGGAAATGACCAAAATTCAATGATCAAATCGTCGTCAGAACCCAGTATTGATTAAACGTCGTCAGAAAGCATGTTTCAATGTTGTATTTGTGTTGTAGAAAATTGGTTGCGAAATGACCAATATTCAATGGTCAAATCAACATCAGAATCCGACATTGATTAAACGTTGTCAAAAAGCATGTTGTTTCAACGTTGTATTTGTGTTGTAGAATATTGGTCGGGAAATGACCAAAATTCAATGATCAAATCAACGTCAGAACCCAGTATTGATTAAACGTCGTCAAAAAGCATGTTGTTTCAATGTTCTATTTGTGTTGTAGAATATTGGTTGGAAAATTACCAAAATTCAATGATCAAATCAACGTCTCAACCTGACATTGAATAAACATTGTCCAAAAGCATGTTTTTTTAACGTTGTATTGTGTTGGTTGGGAAATGACCAAATTTCAATGGTCAAATCAACGTCAGAATCCAACATTGATTAAACGTTGTCAAAAAGCATGTTGTTTCAACGTTTTATTTGTGTTGTAGAATATTGGTTTTGAATTGACCAAAATTCAATGGTCAAATCCACATCAGAATCCAACATTGATTAAACCTTGTCAAAAAGCATGTTGTTTCAATGTTGTATTTGTGTTGTAGATTATTGGTCGGGAAATGACCCAAATTCAATGATCAAATCAACGTCAGAACCCAACATTGATTAAACGTCGTCAAAAAGCATGTTTCAACGTTATATTTGTGTTGTAGAATATTGGTTATGAAATGACCAAATTTCAATGGTCAAATCAACGTCAGAATCCAACATTGATTAAACGTTGTCAAAAAGCATGTTGTTTCAACGTTTTATTTGTGTTGTAGAATATTGGTTGGGAAATGACCAAATTTCAATGGTCATATCAACGTCACAACCCAGTATTGAATAAACGTCGTCAAAAAGCATGTTTCAACGTTGTATTTGTGTTGTTGACTATTGGTTTTGAATTGACCAAAATTCAATGGTCAAATCAACGTCAGAATCCAACATTGATTAAACGTTGTCAAAAAGCATGTTGTTTCAAAGTTGTATTTGTGTTGTAGAATATTGGTCGGGAAATGACCAAAATTCAATGATCAAATCGTCGTCAGAACCCAGTATTGATTAAACGTCGTCAAAAAGCATGTTGTTTCAACGTTGTATTTGTGTTGTAGACTATTGGTCGGGAAATGACCAAAATTCAATGATCAAATCAACGTCAGAACCCAGTCTTATTTAAACGTCGTCAAAAAGCATAGTTCAACGTTGTATTTATGTTGTAGAAAATTGGTCGGGAAATTACCAAAATTCAATGATCAAATCAACGTCAGAACCAGTATTGATTATACGTCGTCAAAAAGCATGTTGTTTCAACGTTGTATTTGTGTTGTAGAATATTGGTTGGGAAATGACCAAAATTCAATGGTCGAATCGAAGTCACAACCTGACACTGAATAAACATCAAAAAGTATATTGTTTCGACGTTGTATTTGTGTTGTAGAATATTGTTCGGGATATTACCAAAATTCAATGTTTAAATCAACGTCAGAATCCAGTATTGATTAAATGTCGTCAAAAAGCATGTTGTTTCAATGTTCTATTTGTGTTGTAGAATATTGGTTGGAAAATTACCAAAATTCAATGATCAAATCAACGTCTCAACCTGACATTGAATAAACGTTGTCCAAAAGCATGTTTTTTTAACACTGTATTTGTGTTGGTTGGGAAATGACCAAAATTCAATCAACGTCAGAATCCAACATTGATTAATTGTCGTCAAAAAGCATGTTGTTTCAATGTTGTATTTCTGTTGTAGACTATTGGTCGAGAAATGACCAGAATTCAATGATCAAATCGTCGTCAGAACCCAGTATTGAATAAACGTCGTCAAAAAGCATGTTGTTTCAACGTTGTGTTTGTGTTGTAGCATATTGGTTGGGAAATGACCAAAATTCAATGGTGAAATCAACGTGAGAAACCAAAGTTGATTAAACGTTTTCAAAAAGTATGTTGTTTTAACGTTGTATTTGTGTTGTATGATATTGGTTGGGAAATGATTAAATTTCAATGGGCAAATCAACATCACAACCCAACATTGAATAAACGTTGTCAAAAAGCATGTTGTTTCAACGTTAGGTTTAAGTTGTAGAATGTTGGTTGGGAAATTACCAATTTCAATGGTCAAATCAACCTCACAACCTGACATTGAATAAACGTTGTCCAAAAGCATGTTTTTTTAACGCTGTATTTGTGTTGGTTGGGAAATGACCAAAATTCAATGGTCATATCAACGTCAGAACCCAGTATTGAATAAACATCGTCAAAAAGCATGTTTCAACGTTGTATTTGTGTTGTAGACTATTGGTCGGGAAATGACCAAAATTCAATGGTCAAATCAACGTCAGAATCCGATATTGATTAAACGTCGTCAAAAAGCATGTTGTTTCAATGTTGTATTTGTGTTGTAGAATATTGGTTGGGATATGACAAAAATTCAATGGTCAAATCGACGTCAGAACCCAGTATTGAATAAACGTTGTCAAAAAGCATATTGTTTCAACGTTGTATTTGTGTTGTAAAATATTGGTTGGGAAATGACCAAAACTCAATGGTCGAATCGACGTCACAACCTGACACTGAATAATCGTGAAAAAGCATGTTGTTTCAATGTTGTATTTGTGGTGTAGAATATTCGTTGGAAAATTACCGAAATTCAATGGTCAAATCAACGTCAGAAACCAAAGTTGATTAAACGTTGTCAAAAAGTATGTTGTTTCAACGTTGTATTTGTGTTGTAGACTATTGGTCGGGAAATAAACCAAAATTCAATGATCAAATGAACGTTAGAACCCAGTATCGATTAAACTTCGTCAAAAAGCATGTTTCAACGTTGTATTTGTGTTGTAGCATATTGGTTGGGAAATGACCAAAATTCAATGATCAAATCAACGTCAGAACCCAACATTGATTAAACGTCCTCAAAAAGCATGTTGCTTCAACGTTGTATTTGTGTTGTAGCATATTGGTTGGGAAATGACCAAATTTCAATGGTCATTTCAACGTCAGAACCCAGTATTGAATAAACATCGTCAAAAAGCATGTTTCAACGTTGTATTTGTGTTGTTGACTATTGGTTTTGAATTGACCAAAATTCAATGGTCAAATCAACGTCAGAATCCAACATTGATTAAACGTTGTCAAAAAGCATGTTGTTTCAAAGTTGTATTTGTGTTGTAGAATATTGGTCGGGAAATGACCAAAATTCAATGATCAAATCGTCGTCAGAACCCAGTATTGATTAAACGTCGTCAGAAAGCATGTTTCAATGTTGTATTTGTGTTGTAGAAAATTGGTTGCGAAATGACCAATATTCAATGGTCAAATCAACATCAGAATCCGACATTGATTAAACGTTGTCAAAAAGCATGTTGTTTCAACGTTGTATTTGTGTTGTAGAATATTGGTCGGGAAATGACCAAAATTCAATGATCAAATCAACGTCAGAACCCAGTATTGATTAAACGTCGTCAAAAAGCATGTTGTTTCAATGTTCTATTTGTGTTGTAGAATATTGGTTGGAAAATTACCAAAATTCAATGATCAAATCAACGTCTCAACCTGACATTGAATAAACATTGTCCAAAAGCATGTTTTTTTAACGTTGTATTGTGTTGGTTGGGAAATGACCAAATTTCAATGGTCAAATCAACGTCAGAATCCAACATTGATTAAACGTTGTCAAAAAGCATGTTGTTTCAACGTTTTATTTGTGTTGTAGAATATTGGTTTTGAATTGACCAAAATTCAATGGTCAAATCCACATCAGAATCCAACATTGATTAAACCTTGTCAAAAAGCATGTTGTTTCAATGTTGTATTTGTGTTGTAGATTATTGGTCGGGAAATGACCCAAATTCAATGATCAAATCAACGTCAGAACCCAACATTGATTAAACGTCGTCAAAAAGCATGTTTCAACGTTATATTTGTGTTGTAGAATATTGGTTATGAAATGACCAAATTTCAATGGTCAAATCAACGTCAGAATCCAACATTGATTAAACGTTGTCAAAAAGCATGTTGTTTCAACGTTTTATTTGTGTTGTAGAATATTGGTTGGGAAATGACCAAATTTCAATGGTCATATCAACGTCACAACCCAGTATTGAATAAACGTCGTCAAAAAGCATGTTTCAACGTTGTATTTGTGTTGTAGACTATTGGTTTTGAATTGACCAAAATTCAATGGTCAAATCAACGTCAGAATCCAACATTGATTAAACGTTGTCAAAAAGCATGTTGTTTCAAAGTTGTATTTGTGTTGTAGAATATTGGTCGGGAAATTACCAAAATTCAATGATCAAATCGTCGTCAGAACCCAGTATTGATTAAACGTCGTCAGAAAGCATGTTTCAATGTTGTATTTGTGTTGTAGAAAATTGGTTGAGAAATGACCAATATTCAATGGTCAAATCAACATCAGAATCCGACATTGATTAAACGTTGTCAAAAAGCATGTTGTTTTAACGCTGTATTTGTTTTGTAGAATATCGGTTGGGAAATGACAAAAACTCAATGGTCGAATCGAAGTCACAACCTGACACTGAATAAACATAAAAAAGCATGTTGTTTCAACGTTGTATTTGTGTTGTAGAATATTGGTCGGGAAATGACCAAAATTCAATGATCAAATCAACGTCAGAACCCAGTATTGATTAAACGTCGTCAAAAAGCATGTTGTTTCAATGTTCTATTTGTGTTGTAGAATATTGGTTGGAAAATTACCAAAATTCAATGATCAAATCAACGTCTCAACCTGACATTGAATAAACATTGTCCAAAAGCATGTTTTTTTAACGTTGTATTGTGTTGGTTGGGAAATGACCAAATTTCAATGGTCAAATCAACGTCAGAACCCAACATTGATTAGGGATTCATTGCGACATTCGCTACGTCAACTCGCAGTGATGAGGCTCGTGACCTGAATATTGTCGGCGACCTGAAACATAATTAGCATCTCGTATCATATTTAAACTCTTAATCTGGGCACTCGTATTCCAAGTGCCACCGTTTTTTGTCTGGTATTAATTGCTTGAACATGCAACGTTGTCACGTCACACAACAGGCAGCATACAAAGGCAGAAGAAAACAGTCCCTCGGACGCACATAATCATATTTCAGTCCTATCAAGCGCCCGTTGTCAAGCCTCGGCTCTCATTAGCGGTTCTACGGACGACCCCCGGCACAATCGAGACCCTCCAAGTGGTCAGCATCCAGGGCAGAGTGTTACCATCACACCTTCCTCTGGAAAGGAGGGTTAGGTGGAGCTACCAAGTGTGTGGTGTGAGGTGTCAGAAAAAATAAATCTATATAGTCGTCGCATTCGCACATTCTCCAATTTTCACCGCCCCCCCCAGGTCCTGTTTTATGTATTTAAGTCTTGGCTTTTAAAAGATGATTACAATCAATAGTGTGGTTAGGCTCAGCGTTCCCACTGTGGATATTTCACTGAGCAGAGCGTCGTTGTGATTCAGCTCCAGGCCTCTACGTCAGATCACTGAAGGTCTATTTAGTCATTCTACAGGGAGACTTTCTTCTTTCTTCCTTTTTTCTTTTTTTTCTCGGTTTTTTATTTCTCTCCATGTGTCTCTTTCCCTGCCTACCTCTGAATTTGAGATGATTGACAGATGACTCTCAGGGGGTGTAAAAAGGAACTTGGGCTCGGGTTTTTTTCTCTCTCAACTTGGAAGATCATGACACTGGGACAGACTGACAGGCGAAGTGTCCTCGCCAACACACACACACACACACACACACACACACACACACACACACACACACACACACACACACACACACACACACACATTCTTGTATTTATTACCTTCTTGAGACCTCCGAAGGATTGCCTACCTCAGTTTTATGATAGAAGTCGGAATTTTACTCAACGCAAGTCAACATTTTACAAGAAAAACTGAACATTTGTGCAATATTATGATAAAAGTTGGAATTTTACTCAAAAACGGTCGACATTTTACAAGAAAACTTAAACATTTGGGCAATATTATAATAATAATCGGAATTTTACCCTGCAAAGTTATGACAAAAGTCAACTTTTCACCTGGTGGGTTTTTCGGGGATGAATTTTAGCTGCCGTCATATGTCAATGTTTACTTTTGTATGCACATTAAATCAACAAAAAAATCCTGACTTTGGAGCAATGTTCACAGACTGTAGTATTTGGATCTCTATCAAATGCAATGGTCCTCAGTATTGGGATCATGTTTTTTGCCTTAACTTGTTCACCGGTCCTCATATGGAAGGTACTTTTTCTTGGATGATGTCTCAAGAAGGATAGAAATCCAAGAACGCACACAAATACACACACACACACACACACACATTCTTGTATTTATTACCTTTTTGAGACCTCAGAAAAATGCCTACTTCAGTATTATGATAAAAGTCGGAATTTTACTCAACGCAAGTCAACATTTTACAAGAAAAACTGAACATTTGTGCAATATTATGATAAAAGTTGGAATTTTACTCAATAACAGTCGCAATTTTACAAGAAAACTTAAACATTTGGGCAATTTAATAATAATAATCAGAATTTTACTCTGCAAAGTTAAGACAAAAGTCAGCTTTTCACCTGGTGGGTTTTTTGGGGATGAATTTTTAGCTGCCGTCTTGTTTTATCATATGTCAATGTTTACTTTTGTATAAACATTAAATCAACAAAAAAAATCCTGACTTTGGAGCAATGTTCACAGACTCTAGTATTTGGATCTCTATCAAATGCAATTGGTCCTCAGTATTGGGTTTATGATTTTTGTCTTAACTTGTTCACCGGTCCTCATATGGAAGGTACTTTTTCTTGGTTGAAGTCTCAAGAAGGATAGAAATACAAGAACACACACACACACATTCTTGTATATATTACCTTCTTGAGACCTCTGAAAAATTGTACTCAAGGCAAGTCATAATGTTACAAGAAAAACTGAACATTTGTGCAATATTATGATAAAAATTGGAATTTTACTCAATAACAGTCGCAATTTTACAAGAAAACTTAAACATTTGGGCAATATTGTAATAATAATCGGAATTTTACTCAACGCAAGTCAACATTTTACAAGAAAAATTGAACATTTGTGCAATATTATGATAAAAGTTGGAATTTTACTCCATAACAGTCACAATTTTACAAGAAAACTCAAACATTTGGGCAATAACATAATAATAATCGGAATTTTACTCTGCAAAGTTATGACAAAAGTCGGCTTTTAACCTGGTGGGTTTTTCGGGGATGAATTTTTAGCTGCCGTCTTGTTTGATCATATGTCAATGTTTACTTTTGTATGCACATTAAATCAACAAAAAAATCCTGACTTTGGAGCAATGTTCACAGACTCTAGTATTTGGATCTCTATCAAATGCAATTGGTCCTCAGTATTGGGTTTATGATTTTTGTCTTAACTTGTTCACCGGTCCTCATATGGAAGGTACTTTTTCTTGGTTGAAGTCTCAAGAAGGATAGAAATACAAGAACACACACACACACATTCTTGTATATATTACCTTCTTGAGACCTCTGAAAAATTGTACTCAAGGCAAGTCATAATGTTACAAGAAAAACTGAACATTTGTGCAATATTATGATAAAAATTGGAATTTTACTCAATAACAGTCGCAATTTTACAAGAAAACTTAAACATTTGGGCAATATTGTAATAATAATCGGAATTTTACTCAACGCAAGTCAACATTTTACAAGAAAAATTGAACATTTGTGCAATATTATGATAAAAGTTGGAATTTTACTCAATAACAGTCACAATTTTACAAGAAAACTCAAACATTTGGGCAATAACATAATAATAATCGGAATTTTACTCTGCAAAGTTATGACAAAAGTCGGCTTTTAACCTGGTGGGTTTTTCGGGGATGAATTTTTAGCTGCCGTCTTGTTTGATCATATGTCAATGTTTACTTTTGTATGCACATTAAATCAACAAAAAAATCCTGACTTTGGAGCAATGTTCACAGACTCTAGTATTTGGATCTCTATCAAATGCAATTGGTCCTCAGTATTGGGTTTATGATTTTTGTCTTAACTTGTTCACCGGTCCTCATATGGAAGGTACTTTTTCTTGGTTGAAGTCTCAAGAAGGATAGAAATACAAGAACACACACACACACATTCTTGTATATATTACCTTCTTGAGACCTCTGAAAAATTGTACTCAAGGCAAGTCATAATGTTACAAGAAAAACTGAACATTTGTGCAATATTATGATAAAAATTGGAATTTTACTCAATAACAGTCGCAATTTTACAAGAAAACTTAAACATTTGGGCAATATTGTAATAATAATCGGAATTTTACTCAACGCAAGTCAACATTTTACAAGAAAAATTGAACATTTGTGCAATATTATGATAAAAGTTGGAATTTTACTCAATAACAGTCACAATTTTACAAGAAAACTCAAACATTTGGGCAATAACATAATAATAATCGGAATTTTACTCTGCAAAGTTATGACAAAAGTCGGCTTTTAACCTGGTGGGTTTTTCGGGGATGAATTTTTAGCTGCCGTCTTGTTTGATCATATGTCAATGTTTACTTTTGTATGCACATTAAATCAACAAAAAAATCCTGACTTTGGAGCAATGTTCACAGACTCTAGTATTTGGATCTCTATCAAATGCAATTGGTCCTCAGTATTGGGTTTATGATTTTTGTCTTAACTTGTTCACCGGTCCTCATATGGAAGGTACTTTTTCTTGGTTGAAGTCTCAAGAAGGATAGAATTACAAGAACACACACACACACACACACACACACACACACACACACACACACACACACACACACACACACACACACACACACATTCTTGTATGTATTACCTTCTTGAGACCTCTGAAAATTTGTACTCAAGGCAAGTCATAATGTTACAAGAAAAACTGAACATTTGTGCAATATTATGATAAAAATTGGAATTTTACTCAATAACAGTCGCAATTTTACAAGAAAACTTAAACATTTGGGCAATATTGTAATAATAATCGGAATTTTACTCAACGCAAGTCAACATTTTACAAGAAAAATTGAACATTTGTGCAATATTATGATAAAAGTTGGAATTTTACTCAATAACAGTCACAATTTTACAAGAAAACTCAAACATTTGGGCAATATCATAATAATAATCGGAATTTTACTCTGCAAAGTTATGACAAAAGTCGGCTTTTAACCTGGTGGGTTTTTCGGGGATGAATTTTTAGCTGCCGTCTTGTTTGATCATATGTCAATGTTTACTTTTGTATGCACATTAAATCAACAAAAAAATCCTGACTTTGGAGCAATGTTCACAGACTCTAGTATTTGGATCTCTATCAAATGCAATGGTCCTCAGTATTGGGTTTATGATTTTTGTCTTAACTTGTTCACCGGTCCTCATATGGAAGGTACTTTTTCTTGGTTGAAGTCTCAAGAAGGATAGAAATACAAGAACGCACACACACACACACATTCTTGTATGTATTACCTTCTTGAGTCCTCCGAAAAATGCCTACCTCAGTATTATGATAAAAGTCGGAATTTTACTCAACGCAAGTCAAAATTTTACAAGAAAAACTGAACATTTGTGCAATATTATGATAAAAGTTGGAATTTTACTCAATAACAGTCACAATTTTACAAGAAAACTTAAACATTTGGGCAATATTTTAATAATAATCGGAATTTTACTCTGCAAAGTTATGACGAAAGTCAGCTTTTCACCTGGTGGGTTTTTCGGGGATACATTTTTAGCTGCCGTCTTGTTTTATCATATGTCAATGTTTACTTTTGTATGCACATTAAATCAACGAAAAAATCCTGACTTTGGAGCAATGTTCACAGACTCTAGTATTTGGATCTCTATCAAATGCAATGGTCCTCAGTATTGGGATCATGATTTTTGTCTTAACTTAAGGAAGCGAGGAAGCAGCAGATCACTCGATGATGTAAACATAGGGACACGCTATAAATAGTTTGCCTGCGTAAGCACTTATAATAACAATATGACTAATACTGGTTAATATTCAAGTCAGGAAATGTAAATGGTGTATTGTTGGCGGATTTTGAACGGTTATTTATCAGATTTTATGGCATTGGCTTGGCTGTAAGCGGACTTTTATTTACAAGTTAGAAAGCCTTAAAAAAGGAATCCAGCCGTTGTCATGTCTTTCATAAAAAGTGTAATTCCCCTTTAATACCCATTCATCTCATCCTATCAGGGTTAAAAGGGCAGAAGTGGTTCGTGAAAATCACTGAAAGTGGCTCCACTCGGTTTGCCAACAACGAGCGCGAGCATCCACCGCCATTGTAATCCCAATTCTCCCGAGGGAATCAAGGGTGCTTCGCCAGTTGATTGTGACTGGTGATTAGAGAACGCGCCACGGCACGGGGAGGACGACGGGAAGGGGCCACTAAAAAGTATGTTTTACGGGGCCACGGGGGGAACGCGACCATCGGCTCCACTCTGCCGGAACGAAAGCGGCATTAAGCGTTTTGCTAGTGAGGACTCAAACTCAGAGGGAGAAATTAACGAGGCCACACAAAGAAGCGAGTGTTGATGCGTGCTTGTCCTGTTTGGACGATTGCTTGTGTACTTTTCTGGTGCCAAACACAGCAGAAGCACACCGTTTTTTTTGGTTTGTTTTTTTTAGGCCGATATCCACTTTAATGAGGGATTAGATGCAGTGGTTGATCTTGTGATCGCTGCAAACACACACACACACACACACACACACACACACACACACACACACACACACACACACACACACACACACCTGTATTTCTTACCTTCTTGAGACCCCCTCTTTAGGACCACTCTTTCGAGATATATAAAGATGTGTATTGACAACATTAATAATATATACATACTATGCAAATATAACAAAGCTTGTTGTGAAAAATAAGTTGGAATTTCACAAGAAAAACATAGAATTTTGGCAGTATTAAAATAAAAGTCGTAATTTTACACAACGCAAGTCAACATTTTACAAGAAAAAAATTAATAATTTTGCAATATTATGATAAAGGTTGGAATTTTACCCAATAACAGTCACAATTTATAAGAAAAGTAAAAAATATGGGCAATTCTATGAAAAGAGTCGCAATTTTAAATCATTTTACTCGACAAAAGTTACAATTTTATGAAAAAAGTCGCAATTTTAAATAATTTTACTCGACAAAAGTCACAATTTTATGAGAAAACTTTGACATTTTGGCAATATTATAATAATCATGGGAATTTCACTCAAAAAATGTCACTATTTTACAAGAACAACAATATTGTGATAAGTCAGAATTTTATACGACAAATGTCACCATTTAGCATTAAAAAGTAATAATTTTACATAAAAAAGGTAACAATTTTACGAGAAAATATTGCAATATTACAGAAACAGAAAGAATATGAGAAATTAATTTTTAAAGAAAAAAGTCGACACTGCACACAAACACACACACACACACACACACACACACACACACACACACACACACACACACACACACACACACACACACACATTATTGTATTTCTTACCTTCTTGAGACCTCCAAAAAAATGCCTACCTCTTTAGGACCACCCTTTCTAGATATATAAAGATGTGTATTTACAACATTAATGATATATACATACTATGCAAATATAAAAAATATTTTTTGTAATTGTTGGAATTTCACAAGAAAAAGGTCACAATTTCACAAAAAAAATGTAGAATGTTGTCAGTATTAAAATAAGTCGTTATTTTGCTCAACGCAAGTCAACATTTTACAAGAAAAAACGAATACTTGTTCAATATTATGATAAAATTTGGAATTTTACTCAATAAGAGTCGCAATTTTATAAGAAAAGTTTAAAATTTGGACAATTTTATGAAAAGAGTCGCAATTGTAAATAATTTTACTCGACAAAAGTCACAATTTTATGAGAAAGTTTAAAAATTTGGGCAATTTTATGAAAAAAAGTCGTAATTTTACTCGACAAAAGTCACAATTGTATAAAAAAACTTTAAAATGTGGGCAATTTTATGAAAAATAGTCATAAATTTACTCGTAAAAAGTCACAATTTTACAGGAAAAATTTTAAATGTTGGCCATTTTATAATAATGAATGGAATTTCACTCAAAAAATGTCACTATTTTACAAGAACAACAAAAATTTGGCAATATTGTGATAAGTCAGAATTTTATATGACAAATGTCCCCATTTTGCATTAAGTAACAATTTTACGGAAACAAGTAATTTCACAAGAAAAGGGTCACAATTTCACAAGAAAAACGTAGAATGTTGGCAGTATTAAAATAAGTCGTAATTTTACACAACGCAAGTCAACATTTTACAAGAAAAAAATAAATATTTTTGCAATATTATGATAAAAGTTGGAATTTTACTCAATAACAGTCGCAATTTTTTAAGAAAAGTTAAACATTTGGGCAATTTTATGAAAAGAGTCACAATTTTAAATAATTTTACTCGACAAAAGTCACAGTTTTATGAGAAAACTTAAAATTGTGGGCAATTTTATGAAAAAGAGTCATAAATTTACTCGACAAAAGTCACAATTTTATTAGAAAACTTTAAAATGTTGGCAATTTTATAATAATGATCGGACTTTCACTCAAAAATTGTCACTTTTTACAAGAACAACAAAAATGTGGCAATTTTGTGATAAGTCAGAATTTTATACGACAAATGTCACCATTTTGCATTAAGTAACAATTTTACAGAAACAAGTAATTTCACAAGAAAAAGGTCACAATTCCACAAGAAAAACATAGAATGTTAGCAGTATTAAAATAAGTCGTAATTTTACACAACCCAAGTCAACATTTTACAAGAAAAAAATGAATATTTTTGCAATATTATGATAAAAGTTGGAATTTTACTCAATAAAAGTCGCAATTTTATAAGAAAAGTTAAACATTTGGGCAATTTTATGAAAAAAGTCGCAATTTTTAAATAATTTTACTCGACAAAAGTCACAATTTTCTGAGAAAACGTAAAAATGTGGGCAATTTTATGAAAAAGAGTCATAATTTTACTCGACAAAAGTCACAATTTTATTAGAAAACTTTAAAATGTTGGCAAATTTATAATAATGATCGGAATTTCACTCAAAAAATGTCACTATTTTACAAGAACAACAAAAAATTTGGCAATACTGTGTTAAGTCAGAATTGTATACGACAAATGTCCCCATTTTGCATTAAGTAACAATTTTACAGAAACAAGTAATTTCACAAGAAAAGGGTCACAATTTCACAAGAAAAACGTAGAATGTTGGCAGTATTAAAATAAGTCTTAAATTTACTCAACGCAAGTCAAAAACTGAACATTTGTGCAATAATATGATACAAGTTGGAATTTTATTTAACAGTCGCAATTTTACAAGAAAAGTTTAAAATGTTGGCAATTTTATGAAAAGAGTCACATTTATAAATAGTTTTACTCGACAAAAGTCACAATTTTATGAGAAAACTTAAAAAATTGGGCAATTTTATGAAAAAGAGTCAAAATTTTACTCGACAAAAATCACAATTTTATAAGAAAACTTTCAAATGTGAGCAATTTTATGAAAAAGAGTCGTAATTTTACCCGACAAAAGTCACAATTTTGTGAGAAAACTAACATTTTGGCAATGTTCGAATAATGATCGGAATTGTCACTATTTTACAAGAACAACAAAAAAATTGGCAATATTGTGATAAGTCAGAATTTTATATGACAAATGTCACCATTTAGCATTAAAAAGTAACAATTTTACATAAAAAAGTAACAATTTTACGAAAATTTTTTGCAATACTACAGAAACAGAAAGAATATGAGAAATCAATTTTAAAAGAAAAAAGTCGACACTGTGAGAAAGACAGTTTTTAGTAAATTTTTTGGGAGGAATTATTTGTTTGGAATATTTTTTAATCTTCATTATTATATAATATGCCTCTATATAAATGTCTATTTCATTTTCTTAATTAATTTTGGCCAAAGGGGGCGCACTTCAAAATTTTACACACACTTGTTATTTCATATGTTGACCAGAGGGGGAGCACTTTTAAAACCGACGCACAGTCAATTTGAAAAATCCCTCCTTTTTGGGATCACCCTCATTTTGATAGATTTCACCACCAGGGGTGCAAATGAGACATTCTCTATTAGATGCAATGGTTTTCTATATTGGGACCATGATTTATGTCATCACTGGTTCACACCTCCTCATATGGAAGGTACTTTTCCTTGTTTATATGTCAAGAAGGGTAGAAATACAAGAACACAAACACACACACACACAGACACACACATTCGTGTTTTTCTTACCTTCTTGAGACCTCAAAAAAAATGCCTACCTCTTTAGGACCACCCTTTCTAGATATATAAAGATTTATATTTACAACATTAATAATATATACATACTATGCAAATATTAAAAAGCTTGTTGTGAAAAATAAGTTGGAATTTTACAAGAAAAAGGTCACAATTTCACAAAGAAAAACATAGAATGTTAGCAGTATTATAATAAAAGTTGTAATTTTACTCAACGCAAGTCAAGATTTTACAAGGAAAACTGAATATTTTTGCAATATTATGACACAAGTTGGAATTTTACTAAATAACAGTCACAATTTTACAAGAAAGGTTTAAAATGTGGGCAATTTTATTAAAAGAGTCGTCATTTTAATCGACAAAAGTCACAATTTTATAAGAAAACTTAAAAATGTTGGCAATGTTACAATAATATTTGGAATTTTACTAGGCAAAATTATGACAAAAGTCATAATTTACTCAAAAAATGTCATAATTTTACAAGAACAACAATACATTTGGCAATATTGTGATAAGTCAGAATTTTATACGAAAAATGTCACCATTTTGCATTAAGAAGTAACAATTTTACATAAAAAGTAACAATTTTACATACAAAAGTAACAATTTTACATAAAAAGTAACAATTTTACAAGAAAATATTGTAATATTACAGAAACAGAAAGAAAATGAGTAATCAATTTTTAAAAGAAAAAAGTCGACACATTGTGAGAATTTTTTTAAAATAATTTTTATATATATTTATTATATTTTTTTTGTAATTGTTTTAATCTTCATTATATACTTGAAGTTATTACAGTATGTCTCTATATAAATATTTATTTTATTTTTTGTATTGATTCTGTCCAAGGAGGGCACATTTCAATTTCTTACACGACACACAGTTTTTGCTTTTAGTAAATTTTTTGTTTGGAATTGGTTTTTAATCTCCATTATTATACAGTATGCCTCTATATACATATCTATTTCATTTTTTTTAATACATTTTGGCCAAACGGTGCACATTTCAATTCCTCACACACACTTATTTCATATGTTGACCAGAGGGGGGGTACTTTTAAAACCGACACAGTCAATTTGGAAAAATCCCTCCTTTTTGGGATCACCCGAATTTTGATAGATTTCACCACCAGGGGTGCAAATGAGACATTCTCTATTAGATGCAATGGTTTTCTGTATTGGGACCATGATTTATGTCATTTATGTTCACACCTCCTCATATGGAAGCTACTTTTCCTTGTTGATGTCTCAAGAAGAGTATAAATACAAGAACACACACACACACACACACACACACACACACACACACACACACATTGTCTTGCTCATTAAGTACACAGGATGGGCTTAATATAGCAGAAATAAAGGGATAATCTATCCGCAAATGGTCTTGGGTTTGGAAGAGCGGTGTGCATTTTTAAAACGATGACGTTAAGCAAGGACACGTCCTTCTCCTTTTAAGTACTCATATTCCCACGCGTTTATTTATTTACATCTGTATCTATATTTAGGTGTTTGGCAAACATAGTTGAGTGCCATTTCGGCGACACATTTTAAAGGCCACTTGAAAAGACAAAGCCTGGTTTCCAATACCACAAAAAAAATGTAATTTTGATTCAAAAATCATTTTTCTCTTTCTTTATATACCTAAAGAGTTGATTTTATTCGACACAACTGGCCTTTGTACAAACCCCAAAACCAGTGAAGTTGGTACATTGTGTAAAGTAAATGGTAAAATAAAAATATGCACACCGTTTGCCAGCGGCTACGATTTCATTACTATTGAAGATCTTTGCTCCTTCTCAACTCTGTGGTAATATTCTTTTCACAAAATGCAACCAATAGTACGTTAATGTTAAATGTTACTTGTGAAAAGTAATCCCCCGATTCCTATTTTCAACAGTCCGCTCATTTGAGCAGGAAAACGCTGAACACCATCTTTGTTTTCTACCTGTCAACTGTCAGTTTAGCATCTTTGTTTTCTACCTGTCAACTGTCAGTTTAGCCTCTTTGTTTTTTACCTGTCAACTGTCAGTTTAGCATCTTTGTTTTCTACCTGTCAACTGTCAGTTTAGCATCTTTGTTTTCTACCTGTCAACTGTCAGTTTAGCCTCTTTGTTTTTTACCTGTCAACTGTCAGTTTAGCATCTTTGTTTTCTACCTGTCAACTGTCAGTTTAGCATCTTTGTTTTCTACCTGTCAACAGTCAGTTTAGCATCTTTGTTTTCTACGTGTCAACTGTCAGTTTAGCATCTTTGTTTTCTACCGGTCAACTGTCAGTTTAGCAACTTTGTTTTCTACCGGTCAACTGTCAGCTTATCATCTTTGTTTTCTACCTGTCAACTGTCAGTTTACCATCTTTGTTTTCTACATGTCAACTGTCAGTTTAGCATCTTTGTTTTCTCCCTGTCAACTGTCAGTTTAGCATCTTTGTTTTCTACCGGTCAACTGTCAGTTTAGCATCGTTGTTTTCTACCGGTCAACTGCCAGTTTAGCATCTTTGTTTTCAACCGGTCAACTGTCAGTTTAGCATCTTTGTTTTCTACCTGTCAACTGTCAGTTTAGCATCTTTGTTTTCTACCGGTCAAATGTCAGTTTAGCATCTTTGTTTTCTACCGGTCAACTGTCAGTTTAGCATCTTTGTTTTCTGCCTGTCAACTGTCAGTTTAGCATCTTTGTTTTCTACCTTTCAACTGTCAGTTTAGCATCTTTGTTTTCTACCTGTCAACTGTCAGTTTAGCATCTTAGTTTTCTACCTGTCAACTGTCAGTTGAGCATCTTAGTTTTTTACCTGTCAACTGTCAGTTTAGCATCTTTGTTTTCTACCGGTCAACTGTGAGTTTAGCATCTTTGTTTTCTACCGGTCAACTGTCAGTCTAGCATCTTCGTTTTCTACCTGTCAACTGTCAGTTTGGCATCTTTGTTTTCTACCTGTCAACTGACAGTTTAGCATCCTTGTTTTCAACCGGTCAACTGTCAAATTAGTCCCTTAGTTTTCTACCGGTCAACTGTCAGTTTAGCATCTTAGTTTTCTACCTGTCAACTGTCAGTTTAGCATCTTTGTTTTCTACCGGTCAACTGTCAGTTTAGCATCTTTGTTTTCTACCGGTCAACTGTCAGTTTAGCATCTTTGTTTTTTACCGGTCAACTGTCAGTTTAGCATCTTAGTTTTCTACAGATCAACTGTCAGTTTAGCATCTTTGTTTTCTATTGGTCAACTGTCAGTTTAGCATCTTAGTTTTCTACCTGTCAACTGTCAGTTTAGCATCCTTGTTTTCAACCGGTCAACTGTCAAATTAGTCCCTTAGTTTTCTACCGGTCAACTGTCAGTTTAGCATCTTAGTTTTCTACCTGTCAACTGTCAGTTTAGCATCTTTGTTTTCTACCGGTCAACTGTCAGTTTAGCATCTTTGTTTTCTACCTGTCAACTGTCAGTTTAGCATCTTTGTTTTCTACCTGTCAACTGTCAGTTTAGCATCTTTGTTTTCTACCTGTCAACTGTCAGTTTAGCATCTTTGTTTTCTACCGGTCAACTGTCAGTTTAGCATCTTTGTTTTGTGCCTGTCAACTGTCAGTTTAACCTCTTTGTTTTCTACCTGTCAACTGTCAGTTTAGCATCTTTGTTTTGTTTCTGTCAACTGTCAGTTTAACCTCTTTTTTTTTATACCTGTCAACTGTCAGTTTAGCATCTTTGTTTTCTACATGTCAACAGTCAGTTTAGCATATTTGTTTTCTGCCTGTCAACTGTCAGTTTAGCATCTTAGTTTTCTACCGGTCAACAGTCAGTTTAGCATCTTTGTTTTCTGCCTGTCAACTGTCAATTTAGCATCTTTGTTTTCTACCTGTCAACTGTCAGTTTAGCATCTTTGTTTTCTACCTGTCAACTGTGAGTTTAGCATTTTAGTTTTCTACCTGTCAACTGTCAGTTTAGCATCTTTGTTTTCTATCTGTCAACTGTCAGTTTAGCATGTTTTTTTTCTACCTGTCAACTGTCAGTTTAAACATCTTTGTTTTCTAATGGTCAACTGTCAGTTTATCATCTTTGTTTTCGAACTGTCAACTTTCAGTTTAGCATCTTTGTTTTCTACCGGTCAACTGTCAGTTTATCATCTTTGTTTTCTACCTGTCAACTGTCAGTTTAGCATCTTTGTTTTCTACCTGTCAACTGTCAGTTTAGCATCTTTGTTTTCTACCTGTCAACTGTCAGTTAAGCATCTTTGTTTTCTACCGGTCAACTGTCAGTTTAACATCTTTGTTTTCTACCTATCAACTGTCAGTTTAGCATCTTTGTTTTCTACCTGTCAACTGTCAGTTTAGCATCTTAGTTTTCTACCTGACAACTGTCAGTTTAGCATCTTTGTTTTCTACCTGTCAACTGTCAGTTTAGCATATTTGTTTTCTACCGGTCAACTGTCAGTTTAGCATCTTTGTTTTCTACCGGTCAACTGTCAGTTCAGCATATTTGTTTTCTACCTGTCAACTGTCAGTTTAGCATCTTTGTTTTCTACCTGTCCACTGTCAGTTGAGCATCGTTGTTTTCTACCTGTCAACTGTATGTTTAGCATCTTTGTTTTCTACCGGTCAACTGTCAGTTTAGCATCTTTGTTTTCTACCTGTCAACTGTCAGTTTAGCATCTTTGTTTTCTACCTGTCAACTGTCAGTTTAGCATCTTTGTTTTCTACCGGTCAACTGTCAGTTTAGCATCTTTGTTTTCTACCTGTCAACTGTCAGTTTAGCATCTTTGTTTTCTACCGGTCAACTGTCAGTTTAGCATCTTTGTTTTCTACCGGTCAACTGTCAGTTTAGCATCTTTGTTTTCTGCCTGTCAACTGTCAGTTTAGCATCTTTGTTTTCTACCTTTCAACTGTCAGTTTAGCATCTTTGTTTTCTACCTGTCAACTGTCAGTTGAGCATCTTAGTTTTTTACCTGTCAACTGTCAGTTTAGCATCTTTGTTTTCTACCGGTCAACTGTCAGTTTAGCATCTTCGTTTTCTACCTGTCAACTGTCAGTTTAGCATCTTTGTTTTCTACCGGTCAACTGTCAGTTTAACATCTTAGTTTTCTACCTGTCAACTGTCAGTTTAGCATCTTTGTTTTCTACCTGTCAACTGTCAGTTTAGCATTTTTGTTTTCTACCTGTCAACCGTCAGTTTAGCATCTTTTTTTTCTACCTGTCAACTGTCAGTTTAGCATCGTTGTTTTCTACCTGTCAACTGTCAGTTTGGCATATTTGTTTTCTACCGGTCAACTGTCAGTTTAGCATCTTTGTTTTTTACCGGTCAACTGTCAGTTTAGCATCTTAGTTTTCTACCGGTCAACTGTCAGTTTAGCATCTTTGTTTTCTATTGGTCAACTGTCAGTTTAGCATCTTTGTTTTGTGCCTGTCAACTCTCAGTTTAAACTCTTTGTTTTCTACCTGTCAACTGTCAGTTTAGCATCTTTGTTTTCTACATGTCAACAGTCAGTTTAGCATATTTGTTTTCTACCGGTCAACTGTCAGTTTAGCATCTTAGTTTTCTACCGGTCAACTGTCAGTTTAGCATCTTAGTTTTCTACCGGTCAACTGTCAGTTTAGCAAATTTGTTTTCTACCTGTCAACAGTCAGTTTAGCATCTTTGTTTTCTGCCTGTCAACTGTCAGTTTAGCATCTTTTTTTTCTACCTGTCAACTGTCAGTTTAGCATCTTTGTTTTCTACCTGTCAACTGTCAGTTTAGCATCTTTGTTTTCTATCTGTCAACTGTCAGTTTAGCATGTTTTTTTTCTACCTGTCAACTGTCAGTTTAGCATATTTGTTTTCTACCTGTCAACAGTCAGTTTAGCATCTTTGTTTTCTGCCTGTCAACTGTCAGTTTAGCATCTTTGTTTTCTACCTGTCAACCGTCAGTTTAGCATGTTTTTTTCCTACCTGTCAACTGTCAGTTTTAGCATCTTTGTTTTCTAATGTTTAACTGTCAGTTTATCATCTTTGTTTACTACCTGTCAACTGTCAGTTTAGCATCTTTGTTTTCTGCCTGTCAACTGTCAGTTTAGCATTTTGGTTTTCTACCTTTCAACTGTCAGTTTAGCATCTTTGTTTTCTACCTGTCAACTGTCAGTTTAGCATCTTTTTTTTCTACCGGTCAACTGTCAGATTAGCATCTCTGTTTTTTACCTGTCAACTGTCAGTTTAGCATCTTTGTTTTCTACCTGTCAACTGTCAGTTTAGCATCTTTGTTTTCTACCTGTCAACTGTCAGTTTAGCATCTTTGTTTTCTACCTGTCAACTGTCAGTTTAGCATCTTTGTTTTCTACCGGTCAACTGTCAGTTTAGCATCTTTGTTTTGTGCCTGTCAACTGTCAGTTTAACCTCTTTGTTTTCTACCTGTCAACTGTCAGTTTAGCATCTTTGTTTTGTTTCTGTCAACTGTCAGTTTAACCTCTTTTTTTTTATACCTGTCAACTGTCAGTTTAGCATCTTTGTTTTCTACATGTCAACAGTCAGTTTAGCATATTTGTTTTCTGCCTGTCAACTGTCAGTTTAGCATCTTAGTTTTCTACCGGTCAACAGTCAGTTTAGCATCTTTGTTTTCTGCCTGTCAACTGTCAATTTAGCATCTTTGTTTTCTACCTGTCAACTGTCAGTTTAGCATCTTTGTTTTCTACCTGTCAACTGTGAGTTTAGCATTTTAGTTTTCTACCTGTCAACTGTCAGTTTAGCATCTTTGTTTTCTATCTGTCAACTGTCAGTTTAGCATGTTTTTTTTCTACCTGTCAACTGTCAGTTTAAACATCTTTGTTTTCTAATGGTCAACTGTCAGTTTATCATCTTTGTTTTCGAACTGTCAACTTTCAGTTTAGCATCTTTGTTTTCTACCGGTCAACTGTCAGTTTATCATCTTTGTTTTCTACCTGTCAACTGTCAGTTTAGCATCTTTGTTTTCTACCTGTCAACTGTCAGTTTAGCATCTTTGTTTTCTACCTGTCAACTGTCAGTTAAGCATCTTTGTTTTCTACCGGTCAACTGTCAGTTTAACATCTTTGTTTTCTACCTATCAACTGTCAGTTTAGCATCTTTGTTTTCTACCTGTCAACTGTCAGTTTAGCATCTTAGTTTTCTACCTGACAACTGTCAGTTTAGCATCTTTGTTTTCTACCTGTCAACTGTCAGTTTAGCATATTTGTTTTCTACCGGTCAACTGTCAGTTTAGCATCTTTGTTTTCTACCGGTCAACTGTCAGTTCAGCATATTTGTTTTCTACCTGTCAACTGTCAGTTTAGCATCTTTGTTTTCTACCTGTCCACTGTCAGTTGAGCATCGTTGTTTTCTACCTGTCAACTGTATGTTTAGCATCTTTGTTTTCTACCGGTCAACTGTCAGTTTAGCATCTTTGTTTTCTACCTGTCAACTGTCAGTTTAGCATCTTTGTTTTCTACCTGTCAACTGTCAGTTTAGCATCTTTGTTTTCTACCGGTCAACTGTCAGTTTAGCATCTTTGTTTTCTACCTGTCAACTGTCAGTTTAGCATCTTTGTTTTCTACCGGTCAACTGTCAGTTTAGCATCTTTGTTTTCTACCGGTCAACTGTCAGTTTAGCATCTTTGTTTTCTGCCTGTCAACTGTCAGTTTAGCATCTTTGTTTTCTACCTTTCAACTGTCAGTTTAGCATCTTTGTTTTCTACCTGTCAACTGTCAGTTGAGCATCTTAGTTTTTTACCTGTCAACTGTCAGTTTAGCATCTTTGTTTTCTACCGGTCAACTGTCAGTTTAGCATCTTCGTTTTCTACCTGTCAACTGTCAGTTTAGCATCTTTGTTTTCTACCGGTCAACTGTCAGTTTAACATCTTAGTTTTCTACCTGTCAACTGTCAGTTTAGCATCTTTGTTTTCTACCTGTCAACTGTCAGTTTAGCATTTTTGTTTTCTACCTGTCAACCGTCAGTTTAGCATCTTTTTTTTCTACCTGTCAACTGTCAGTTTAGCATCGTTGTTTTCTACCTGTCAACTGTCAGTTTGGCATATTTGTTTTCTACCGGTCAACTGTCAGTTTAGCATCTTTGTTTTTTACCGGTCAACTGTCAGTTTAGCATCTTAGTTTTCTACCGGTCAACTGTCAGTTTAGCATCTTTGTTTTCTATTGGTCAACTGTCAGTTTAGCATCTTTGTTTTGTGCCTGTCAACTCTCAGTTTAAACTCTTTGTTTTCTACCTGTCAACTGTCAGTTTAGCATCTTTGTTTTCTACATGTCAACAGTCAGTTTAGCATATTTGTTTTCTACCGGTCAACTGTCAGTTTAGCATCTTAGTTTTCTACCGGTCAACTGTCAGTTTAGCATCTTAGTTTTCTACCGGTCAACTGTCAGTTTAGCAAATTTGTTTTCTACCTGTCAACAGTCAGTTTAGCATCTTTGTTTTCTGCCTGTCAACTGTCAGTTTAGCATCTTTTTTTTCTACCTGTCAACTGTCAGTTTAGCATCTTTGTTTTCTACCTGTCAACTGTCAGTTTAGCATCTTTGTTTTCTATCTGTCAACTGTCAGTTTAGCATGTTTTTTTTCTACCTGTCAACTGTCAGTTTAGCATATTTGTTTTCTACCTGTCAACAGTCAGTTTAGCATCTTTGTTTTCTGCCTGTCAACTGTCAGTTTAGCATCTTTGTTTTCTACCTGTCAACCGTCAGTTTAGCATGTTTTTTTCCTACCTGTCAACTGTCAGTTTTAGCATCTTTGTTTTCTAATGTTTAACTGTCAGTTTATCATCTTTGTTTACTACCTGTCAACTGTCAGTTTAGCATCTTTGTTTTCTGCCTGTCAACTGTCAGTTTAGCATTTTGGTTTTCTACCTTTCAACTGTCAGTTTAGCATCTTTGTTTTCTACCTGTCAACTGTCAGTTTAGCATCTTTTTTTTCTACCGGTCAACTGTCAGATTAGCATCTCTGTTTTTTACCTGTCAACTGTCAGTTTAGCATCTTTGTTTTCTACCTGTCAACTGTCAGTTTAGCATCTTTGTTTTATACCTGTCAACTGTCAGTTTAGCATCTTTGTTTTCTCCCGGTCAATTGTCAGTTTAACATCCTTGTTTTCTACCGGTCAACTGTCAGTTTAGCATCTTTGTTTTCTACCTGTCAACTGTCAATTTAGCATCTTTGTTTTCTACCGGTCAACTGTCAGTTTAGCATCTTTGTTTTTTACCTGTCAAATGTCAGTTTAACCTCTTTTTTTTTTACCTGTCAACTGTCAGTTTAGCATCTTTGTTTTCTGCCTGTCAACTGTCAGTTTAGCATCTTTGTTTTCTACCTGTCAACTGTCAGTTTAGCATCTTTGTTTTCTACCGGTCAACTGTCAGTTTAGCATCTTTGTTTTCTACCGGTCAACTGTCAGTTTAGTATCTTTGTTTTCTATCGGTCAATTGTCAGTTTAGCATCTTTGTTTTCTGCCTGTCAACTGTCAGTTTAGCATCTTTGTTTTCTGCTTGTCAACTGTCAGTTTAGCATCTTTGTTTTCTATCGGTCAATTGTCAGTTTAGCATCTTTGTTTTCTGCCTGTCAACTGTCAGTTTAGCATCTTTGTTTTCTGCTTGTCAACTGTCAGTTTAGCATCTTTGTTTTCTACGTGTCAACTTTCAATTCAGCATCTTTGTTTTCTACCGGTCAACGGTCAGTTTAGCATCTTTCTTTTCTACCTGTCAACTGTCAGTTTAGCATCTTTGTTTTCTACCTGTCAACTGTCAGTTTAGCATCTTAGTTTTCTATTGGTCAACTGTCAGTTTAGCATCTTTGTTTTCTACCAGTCAACTGTCAGTTTAGCATCTTTGTTTTCCACCTATCAACTGTCAGTTTAGCATCTTTGTTTTCTACCTGTTAACTGTCAGTTTAGCATCTTTGTTTTCTACCGGTCAACTGTCAGTTTAGCATCTTTGTTTTCTACCGGTCAACTGTCAGTTTAGCATCTTTGTTTTTTACCTGTCAACTGTCAGTTTAGCATCTTTGTTTTCTACCGGTCAACTGTCAGTTTAGCATCTTTGTTTTCTACCGGTCAACTGTCAGTTTAGCATCCTTGTTTTCAACCGGTCAACTGTCAAATTAGTATCTTAGTTTTCTACCGGTCAACTGTCAGTTTAGCATCTTAGTTTTCTACCTGTCAACTGTCAGTTTAGCATCTTTGTTTTCTACCGGTCAACTGTCAGTTTAGCATCTTTGTTTTCTACCTGTCAACTGTCAGTTTAGCATTTTTGTTTTCTACCTGTCAACCGTCAGTTTAGCATCTTTGTTTTCTACCTGTCAACTGTCAGTTTAGCATCGTTGTTTTCTACCTGTCAACTGTCAGTTTGGCATCTTTGTTTTCTACCGGTCAACTGTCAGTTTAGCATCTTTGTTTTTTACCGGTCAACTGTCAGTTTAGCATCTTAGTTTTCTACCGGTCAACTGTCAGTTTAGCATCTTTGTTTTCTATTGGTCAACTGTCAGTTTAGCATCTTTGTTTTGTGCCTGTCAACTCTCAGTTTAAACTCTTTGTTTTCTACCTGTCAACTGTCAGTTTAGCATCTTTGTTTTCTACATGTCAACAGTCAGTTTAGCATATTTGTTTTCTACCGGTCACGGGACAGTTTAGCATCTTAGTTTTCTACCGGTCAACTGTCAGTTTAGCATCTTAGTTTTCTACCGGTCAACTGTCAGTTTAGCAAATTTGTTTTCTACCTGTCAACAGTCAGTTTAGCATCTTTGTTTTCTGCCTGTCAACTGTCAGTTTAGCATCTTTGTTTTCTACCTGTCAACTGTCAGTTTAGCATCTTTGTTTTCTACCTGTCAACTGTCAGTTTAGCATCTTTGTTTTCTACCTGTCAACTGTCAGTTTAGCATCTTTGTTTTCTACCGGTCAACTGTCAGTTTAGCATCTTTGTTTTCTACCTGTCAACTGTCAGTTTAGCATCTTTGTTTTCTACCGGTCAACTGTCAGTTTAGCATCTTTGTTTTCTACCGGTCAACTGTCAGTTTAGCATCTTTGTTTTCTACCTGTCAACTGTCAGTTTAGCATCTTTGTTTTCTACCTGTCAACTGTCAGTTTAGCATCTTTGTTTTCTACCTGTCAACTGTCAGTTTAGCATCTTAGTTTTCTATTGGTCAACTGTCAGTTTAGCATCTTTGTTTTCTACCAGTCAACTGTCAGTTTAGCATCTTTGTTTTCCACCTATCAACTGTCAGTTTAGCATCTTTGTTTTCTACCTGTTAACTGTCAGTTTAGCATCTTTGTTTTCTACCGGTCAACTGTCAGTTTAGCATCTTTGTTTTCTACCGGTCAACTGTCAGTTTAGCATCTTTGTTTTTTACCTGTCAACTGTCAGTTTAGCATCTTTGTTTTCTACCGGTCAACTGTCAGTTTAGCATCTTTGTTTTCTACCGGTCAACTGTCAGTTTAGCATCCTTGTTTTCAACCGGTCAACTGTCAAATTAGTATCTTAGTTTTCTACCGGTCAACTGTCAGTTTAGCATCTTAGTTTTCTACCTGTCAACTGTCAGTTTAGCATCTTTGTTTTCTACCGGTCAACTGTCAGTTTAGCATCTTTGTTTTCTACCTGTCAACTGTCAGTTTAGCATTTTTGTTTTCTACCTGTCAACCGTCAGTTTAGCATCTTTTTTTTCTACCTGTCAACTGTCAGTTTAGCATCGTTGTTTTCTACCTGTCAACTGTCAGTTTGGCATCTTTGTTTTCTACCGGTCAACTGTCAGTTTAGCATCTTTGTTTTTTACCGGTCAACTGTCAGTTTAGCATCTTAGTTTTCTACCGGTCAACTGTCAGTTTAGCATCTTTGTTTTCTATTGGTCAACTGTCAGTTTAGCATCTTTGTTTTGTGCCTGTCAACTCTCAGTTTAAACTCTTTGTTTTCTACCTGTCAACTGTCAGTTTAGCATCTTTGTTTTCTACATGTCAACAGTCAGTTTAGCATATTTGTTTTCTACCGGTCACGGGACAGTTTAGCATCTTAGTTTTCTACCGGTCAACTGTCAGTTTAGCATCTTAGTTTTCTACCGGTCAACTGTCAGTTTAGCAAATTTGTTTTCTACCTGTCAACAGTCAGTTTAGCATCTTTGTTTTCTGCCTGTCAACTGTCAGTTTAGCATCTTTGTTTTCTACCTGTCAACTGTCAGTTTAGCAACTTTGTTTTCTACCTGTCAACTGTCAGTTTAGCATCTTTGTTTTCTACCTGTCAACTGTCAGTTTAGCATCTTTGTTTTCTACCGGTCAACTGTCAGTTTAGCATCTTTGTTTTCTACCGGTCAACTGTCAGTTTAGCATCTTTGTTTTCTACCTGTCAACTGTCAGTTTAGCATCTTTGTTTTCTACCTGTCAACTGTCAGTTTAGCATCTTTGTTTTCTACCTGTCAACTGTCAGTTTAGCATCTTAGTTTTCTACCTGACAACTGTCAGTTTAGCATCTTAGTTTTCTACCGGTCAACTGTCAGTTTAGGTTCTTTGTTTTCTACCGGTCAACTGTCAGTTTATCATCTTTGTTTTCTGCTTGTCAACTGTCAGTTTAGCATCTTTGTTTTCTACCTGTCAACTGTCAGTTTAGCATCTTTGTTTTCTACCAGTCAACTGCCAGTTTAGCATCTTTGTTTTTTACCGGTCAACTGTCAGTTCAGCATCTTAGTTTTCTACCGGTCAACTGTCAGTTTAGCATCTTTGTTTTCTTCCAGTCAACTGTCAGTTTAGCATCTCTGTTTTCTACCTGTCAACTGTCAGTTTAGCATCTTTGTTTTCTACCTGTTAACTGTCAGTTTAGCATCCTTGTTTTCAACCTGTCAACTGTCAGTTTAGTATCTTTGTTTTCTACCAATCAACTGTCAGTTTAGCATTTTAGTTTTCTACCTGTCAACTGTCAGTTTAGCATCTTAATTTTCTAACCTGTCAACTGTCAGTTTAGCATCTTTGTTTTCTACCTGTCAACTTTCAGTTTAGCATCTTTGTTTTCTACCTGTCAACTGTCAGTTTAGCATCTTTGTTTTCTACCTGTCAACTGTCAGTTTAGCATCTTTGTTTTCTACCTGTCAACTGTAAGTTTAGCATCTTTGTTTTCTACCTGTCAACCGTCAGTTTAGCATCTTTGTTTTCTACCTATCAACTGTCAGTTTAGGTTGCTCGCCGGCTCCTCGTCACCACTTCAAGATGGCGGCCGAGATTCTCGCGTCACAGCAGCCTATGCTTTCTCTCCTTATAAGATGTCTATGGGTTCCAGCAGCACATTTCAACATCGGCGGTGATGTCATCAAGACATTATCAGATCATCGGTACATCACTTCTATGAACCACCATGAATTTCAACCTAGTCCAACTTTTTTTCAAAAAAAATTCCACGGCAAAATGATTCTACAGCAGTTAAGAATTGCGAAGGGGGAACGGGGCACTTAATTAGTGATTTAAACCAGCGATGTGGACGTTCATTGACAATCCACTAAAAATGTTTGGCTTGTAGTATTATGCTAATCCACCAAATAATGGCTGACCCCGTGAGGCTCACACACACACACACACACACACATACACACACACACACACACACACACACACACACACACACACACACACACACACACTCGACGCAAGCAGTCTTGTTTTCACTGGCTCTCTGCTCAGCGCGGGCATCTGCTTGCACAAACCCTCGGAGAGGTGTCTGTTGGCAGCGAGACAGAACAGCCTCGCCAAACCTTCGCCCGGTCTTGACTTCCTGGCGGGACAACGGCAGCCGATCTACCCGAGTGGTGACGCCGTCTGAATAGCAATTGACTGCCGCGTTGTATTCGTATTACAACGAATGACCAAAACACAGCGCAAAGCACGGCTATTGCTGACTTTAGAACGGGGTTGTGTACGGTATACCGGTACTAGTATAGTATCGCGGTACTAATGAATCAAAAACGGTATTCCGTCATTAGGTCGGGACATTGCTGGTTTTACGAGCAGAGGAGCATGTTCGGCAGCGCACAATCAGTGAGTACTTACAAGCAGACAGTGTGTAGACAGAAAATGGAGAACAGACACATTTTGGTTTAAAAAGTAAAGATAAAGGTGAAGTTATAACACTGAAACGCCCTCATGGCTAGCTAATTAGCGGCTAACGTCCAAATCACTAATCCTGGTCTCCATGGCGACAAATAAATTAAGTTTCTTACAAGTATCATTATCACTTGAGGACGAGGAATAACTAAACATGCTTCACTACACACCGTAGGAGAATACAATAGTTCACCGGCGTCACAATTAGGGCTGCAACTAACGATTAATTTGATAATCGATTAATCTGTCGATTATTTCTTCGATTAATCGATTAATAATCGGATAAAATAGACAAACTACATTTCTATCCTGTCCAGTATTCTATTGGGAAAAAAACCAGCATACTGGCACCATACTTATTTTGACTATTTTTTCTCAGCTGTTTGTACATGTTGCAGTTTATAAATAAAGGTTTATAAAAAAATAATAATAATACAAAATAAATAAATAAATAAAATAAAAAAATTGCCTCTGCGTATGCGCATAGCATAGATCCAACGAATCGATGACTAAATTAATCGCCAACTATTTTCATAATCAATTTTAATAGATTTAATCGATTAGTTGTTGCAGCCCTAGTCACAATGTAAACAAACGCCATGGTTGGATCTACACCTGACATTCACTGTAATGATACCAAGTACAAGAGCGTATCTCGTCGATTACTATGATTACATCAATATTTTTTTGGCGTCACAAAATCTTTTTTCCGTTTTTTTTAAATGTACATTATGTTTATAAACACAGGAAATATTTGTTTGGATGGTGTAGAAAGATAGCACTCTTGAATGTAAACAAACGCCTTAAAGGGGAACATTATCACCAGACCTATGTAAGCGTCAATATATACCTTGATGTTGCAGAAAAAAGACCATATATTTTTTTTTAACCGATTTCCGAACTCTAAATGGGTGAATTTTGGCGAATTAAACGCCTTTCTAATATTCGCTCTCGGAGCGATGACGTCACATCGGGAAGCAATACGCCATTTTCTCAAACACCGAGTCAAATCAGCTCTGTTATTTTCCGTTTTTTCGACTGTTTTCCGTACCTTGGAGACATCATGCCTCGTCGGTGTGTTGTCGGAGGGTGTAACAACACGAACAGGGACGGATTCAAGTTGCACCAGTGGCCCAAAGATGCGAAAGTGGCAAGAAATTGGACGTTTGTTCCGCACACTTTACCGACGAAAGCTATGCTACGACAGAGATGGCAAGAATGTGTGGATATCCTGCGACACTCAAAGCAGATGCATTTCCAACGATAAAGTCAAAGAAATCTGCCGCCAGACCCCCATTGAATCTGCCGGAGTGTGTGAGCAATTCAGGGACAAAGGACCTCGGTAGCACGGCAAGCAATGGCGACAGTTTGTTCCTGCAGACGAGGGAGCTAAACCCCCTGGATGTCTTGGCTCACACCGTCCCTTATGCCACTGAAGATGATCAAGAGAAGAATATCGACCCTAGCTTCCCTGGCCTGCTGACATCAACTCCAAAACTGGACAGATCAGCTTTCAGGAAAAGAGCGCGGATGAGGGTATGTCTACAGAATATATTAATTGATGAAAACTGGGCTGTCTGCACTCTCAAAGTGCATGTTGTTGCCAAATGTATTTCATATGCTGTAAACCTAGTTCATAGTTGTTAGTTTCCTTTAATGCCAAACAAACACATACCAATCGTTGGTTAGAAGGCGATCGCCGAATTCGTCCTCGCTTTCTCCCGTGTCGCTGGCTGTCGTGTCGTTTTCGTCGGTTTCGCTTGCATACGGTTCAAACCGATATGGCTCAATAGCTTCAGTTCCTTCTTCAATTTCGTTTTCGCTACCTGCCTCCACACTACAACCATCCGTTTCAATACATGCGTAATCTGTTGAATCGCTTAAGCCGCTGAAATCCGAGTCTGAATCCGAGCTAATGTCGCTATAGCTTGCTGTTGTATCCGCCATGTTTGTTTGTGTTGGCTTCACTATGTGACGTCACAGGAAAATGGACGGGTGTATATAACGATGGTTAAAATCAGGCACTTTGAAGCTTTTTTTAGGGATATTGCGTGATGGGTAAAATTTTGAAAAAAACTTCGAAAAATATAATAAGCCACTGGGAACTGATTTTTAATGGTTTTAACCATTCTGAAATTGTGATTATGTTCCCCTTTAAGTGGATCTACACCTGACATCTACTGTATTGATACCAAGTACACACCATATTGTATCCTTTTTAAAATAATGTATATTACGTTTATAAACCCCTGGAAATACGTCCCTGGACACATGAGGACTTTGAGTATGACCAATGTATGATCCTGTAACTACCTGGTATCGGATCGATACTTACATGTGTGGTATCATCCAAAACTAATGTAAAGTATCAAAGAAGAGAAGAATAAGTGATTATTACATTTTAACAGAAGTGTAGATAAAACATGTTGAAAGAGAACATAAGCAGATATTCACAGGAAATGAACAAGTAGATTAATAATCCATTTTTACAGTTTGTCCTTTATAATGTGTACAAAATAATAGGTGTATAGATGACACAATATGTTACTGCATACGTCAGCAGACTAATTAGGAGTTTTTGTTTGTTTACTTACTACTAAAAGACAAGTTGTCTAGGATGTTCACTATTTTATTTAAGGACTAAATTGCAATAATAAACATATTTAATGTACCCTAAGATTTTTTTGTTAAAATAAAGCCAATAATGCCATTTTTTGTGGGCCCTTTTCCTTTTTAGAAAAGTATCAAAATACAATGGATTATTTTGTACAGTTGATGTGCTGCTTGAGCAATAACCCCCGATTTGAGGTCGGGTCCGTTTTCGAAACGAAACCCCCGTACGAAACCGGAGCCTCAATTTCAGTGGTGCGACATGGTGTGCAAACATTTCAAACGGTGGCGGCTCCCTCATTTCGTTTCTCATCTCCCGGCGCTCGGCGACAACAGGTCGGAGAGACAAACTGCATCGGCCACACGGCTTAGCTTCCCAATGACGCCGGCGCTTTTCCGTTGAGCCGGGGATCAAAAAAGGTGGCGCAAGTTTTCCTCAGGTATGAAGGACGGGGGAATGGCTAAAAATAGGAAAGCAAGGGCAAGGCAGAGGAAGGGAAAATGTGCTTTTGTTTTTGTACTATGAGTGTGACTACCCATTCCTTTGCTTGTATTGACATATAAAGGGAAACTACTACTACCTATTTCATTTCAAAAACCAAACTATCCAAGCTTTTGACATAAATCACCAACTCAGCTAATATGAATGACGACACAATTGCAGTCAAGCAAAAATGAATATTATCAACAACAGTATCATTATTAATAACAATTTCAACATAGCAGCGATTAAACCTTTCTCAACCAGCTATTGCAAGGAATTTAGGGATTTCACCATCTACGCTCCGTAATATCATCAAAGGGTTCAGAGAATCTGGAGAAATCACTGCACGTAAGCAACTAAGCCCGTGACCTTCGATCCCTCAGGCTGTACTGCATCAACAAGCGACATCAGTGTGTAAAGGATATCACCACATGGGCTCAGGAACACTTCAGAAACCCACTGTCAGTAACTACAGTTGGTCGCTACATCTGTAAGTGCAAGTTAAAACTCTCCTATACAAGGCGAAAACCGTTTATCAACAACACCCAGAAATGCCGTCGGCTTCGCTGGGCCTGAGCTCATCTAAGATGGACTGATACAAAGTGGAAAAGTGTTCTGTGGTCTGACGAGTCCACATTTCAAATTGTTTTTGGAAACTGTGGACGTCGTGTCCTCTGGAACAAAGAGGAAAAAAACCATCCGGAAAGTTGAAAAGCCAGCATCTGTGATGGTACGGGGGTTTATTAGTGCCCAAGACATGGGTAACTTACACATCTGTGAAGGCACCATTAATGTTGAAAGGTACATACAGGTTTTGGAGCAACATATGTTGCCATCCAAGCAACGTTACCATGGACGCCCCTGCTTATTTCAGCAAGACAATGCCAAGCCACATGTTACATCAACGAGGCTTCATAGTAAAAGAGTGTGGGTACTAGACTGGCCTGCCTGTAGTCCAGACCTGTCTCCCATTGAAAATGTGTGAAGTCTAAAAATAGCACAACGGAGACCCCCGGACTGTTGAACAACTTAAGCTGTACATCAAGCAAGAATGGGAAAGAATTCCACCTGAGAAGCTTAAAAAATATGTCTCCTCAGTTCCCAAACGTTTACTGAGTGTTGTTAAAAGGAAAGGCCATGTAACACAGTGGTGAACATGCCCTTTCCCAACTACTTTGGCACATGTTGCAGCCATGAAATTCTAAGTTAATTACTATTTGCAAAAAAAAAAAAAAGTTTATGAGTTTGAACATCAAATATGTTGTCTTTGTAGTGCATTCAACTGAATATGGGTTGAAAAGGATTTGCAAATCATTGTATTCCGTTTATATTTACATCTAACACAATTTCCCAACTCATATGGAAACGGGGTTTGTATTTTCCTGCAGTAAACAATCTTGCACAAAAAATGCGCCATAGCACAAACAATAACACACCTTTTCACAACTATTTGTTGAGTACAAAACATTAAGCTCATTAGCCAAGAAAAATCCATGAAGTAGACGTACATTTTTTTGAGGGTTCAAAGCTTGGGGAAAATGTGGTGATTTATAATCCTGAAAATATGATATACACTTTGTGGAATAAAGCAAAACTATTGGTCACTCAGCAATTTGTTTGTTTGGTTGCAATTTAATTTACTATATAATAGTACAAGCGGTAGAAAATGGATGGATGGATATATAATAATAATTCTGCGAAGCTGGAGAATCTATCTTCTTGTGTGACCCTGTGTTCCAAATAGAGGTTGGTGAGTTGACCAAATGTGAAGAAAGCTGTGATTTTGTGTCAAAAGCAAGAAAACGACACAGTTCAGTGAACTAGAAGTCGCCAACAGCAATCATGCATGGCAAGCACATGCATCATTTAATACTGTGAATGTCTTTCACATTAACCCATATCTTGGAAAAAATAAATAGTTGAAGTCAGGGTTGTCCAAACTTTTTGACTGGGGGGCCACATATATATATATATATATATATATATATATATATATATATATATATATATATATATATATATATATATATATATATATACAAACCCCGTTTCCATATGAGTTGGGAAATTGTGTTAGATGTAAATATAAACGGAATACAATGATTTGCAAATCCTTTTCAACCCATATTCAATTGAATGCACTACAAAGACAACATATTTGATGTTCAAACTCATAAACTTTATTTTTTTTTTGCAAATAATAATTAACTTAGAATTTCATGGCTGCAACACGTGCCAAAGTAGTTGGGAAAGAGCATGTTCTCCACTGTGTTACATGGCCTTTCCTTTTAACAACACTCAGTAAACGTTTGGGAACTGAGGAGACACATTTTTTGAGCTTCTCAGGTGGAATTCTTTCCCATTCTTGCTTGATGTACAGCTTAAGTTGTTCAACAGTCCGGGGGTCTCCGTTGTGGTATTTTAGGCTTCATAATGCACCACACATTTTCAATGGGAGACAGTTCTGGACTACAGGCAGGCCAGTCTAGTACCCGCACTCTTTTACTATGAAGCCATGTTGATGTAACACGTGGCTTGGCATTGTCTTGCTGAAATAAGCAGGGGCGTCCATGGTAACGTTGCTTGGATGGCAACATATGTTGCTCCAAAACCTGTATGTACCTTTAAGCATTAATGGTGCCTTCACAGATGTGTAAGTTACCCATGTCTTGGGCACTAATACACCCCCATACCATCACAGATGCTGGCTTTTCCACTTTGCGCCTATAACAATCCGGATGGTTCTTTTCCTCTTTGGTCCGGAGGACACGACGTCCGCAGTTTCCAAAAACAATTTGAAATGTGGACTCGTCAGACCACAGAACACTTTTCCACTTTGTATCAGTCCATCTTAGATGAGCTCAGGCCCAGCGAAGCCGACGGCGTTTCTGGGTGTTGTTGATAAACGGTTTTCGCCTTGCATAGGAGAGTTTTAACTTGCACTTACAAATGTAGCGACCAACTGTAGTTACTGACAGTGGGTTTCTGAAGTGTTCCTGAGCCCACGTGGTGATATCCTTTACACACTGATGTCGCTTGTTGATGCAGTACAGCCTGAGGGATCGAAGGTCACGGGCTTAGCTGCTTACGTGCAGTGATTTCTCCAGATTCTCTGAACCCTTTGATGATATTACGGACCGTAAATAGTGAAATCCCTAAATTCCTTGCAATAGCTGGTTGAAAAAGGTTTTTCTTAAACTGTTCAACAATTTGCTCACGCATTTGTTGACAAAGTGGTGACCCTCGCCCCATCCTTGTTTGTGAATGACTGGGCATTTCATGGAATCTACTTTTATACCCAATCTTGGCACCCACCTGTTCCCAATTAGCATGTTCACCTGTGGGATGTTCCAAATAAGTGTTTGATGAGCATTCCTCAACTTTATCAGTATTTATTGCCACCTTTCCCAACTTCTTTGTCACGTGTTGCTGGCATCAAATTCTGAAGTTAATGATTATTTGCAAAAAAAAAAAAATGTTTATGAGTTTGAACATCAAATATGTTGTCTTTGTAGCATATTCAACTGAATATGGGTTGAAAATGATTTGCAAATCATTGTATTCTGTTTATATTTACATCTAACACAATTTCCCAACTCATATGGAAACAGGGTTTGTATATACACACACACACACACACACACACACACACATATATATGAGTATATTATATTATAATAATATGATGGAAAAATAGTTATTAACTAATACAATTGGTTATTATGAGTATATGAAACCTCAACTCCTACCTTGTTTGCGTCCGTGACAACCTCCCTAAGGTTTTTTAATCAATCAGAAATATCCAGCAGCTAAAATGAGCCAAACATGGATACGCGTGGAGACTGTTTTGCGTTTTTTTTTTTCCCCATCATGCATTGCAATGGGTGTCATTTCGATTTTTTTTTATGTCGATTGATAATCTCCACACAGTTCAATGAACAGCTCGTGTTATGTGTGACTGTCTGTGTTATATTTTTGTGCTGGTTTATTTTTTTTCCCCCCTTTCTACACCATGACTAGGGAAAGTTGTTCGGCTTGGGGCATACAAGTAAATGCTGTGCGTTATTTTTGTTGGTCGTCGCTAGGGATGATGCTTGAACCGGTTTTCCCGGTTGTTCAATAAGAAAAGAACCGAGTCCTCGGACTCGAATCCCTTTTTGAAAACCGGTACCCGTTATCGAGACCACTATAGTAAAGAAAAATAGTTGGTTCTTTATTCGAATCCCTGGGAACGAATCCCGTCCCGACCAGAAATTCCCCGTGGGACATCACAAGAAATGACGTCACGTAGCTCAGTCATTATGCGCAGATAGCGAAAGCAGGAAAAACAATGGACTGGAAAAAGCGCTCCAAGGTATAATAAAGTTCAAAACAAAAGGTATAATCCAATGAATAACTTTACTGAGAGATTTGAGCAGGGTAAAAACACATGACCAACACTTTTACCACCTACCGGAAACATAGCAACCAGGCTAGCAACGCACCTCCTTTACGGCAGCTGTCGCAACGTTCTTAAAGCAACCGCAGCACATACATATATATACAACATATCTCCCTTTTTTAACTTTTGTTTTTCTTTCCTTGTAAACAAAACAAAATCACACTATATATGTGTTGTCCGTCTAATTATAAATAATGCAGACGAGGCGTGTTGGCTGAGTTCTTGACGTTTACTTTCACAGAGTGCTCATAACCTCATTCTTAGCTGCCGGCGTGGCGACATGCAACAACACTTTTCGGGGCTACCGCGCATGCTCGTCACTCCCGTTGCATGCTGGGTAGTGTAGTTGTTATATTCCCTAGCTCGTAACATCACGCCTTTCCCCCTATAAAGAAATAATGTTAAGTCAATAAAGTGTATTTCTTTTTTTAGCTGTAACTTTTATTTTTTTAGCATTGTAACCACATTTGCAAACAACTTTTCTCTTCATAGAATTTTCTTTCAATAAAGAAATAAAGTGCAAAAATGTCAAAGCATCATAACAAACAGTTAATGCCTCATTTTTTTTTTTTTTATTTAAAATTTTTTTTTTTAAACAACTCGAAAAAACCAAGAGTTCTTAACAACTCTCAATCAGCCTCTTAGGTGGCTGAACATGTCTCTTAGGTCTAGACCAGGGGTGTCAAACTGGGCCAAAATTTAAAACTGAACAAAGCCGCGGGCCAAGGTTGAATAAATTAACCTTTAACGTACTCTACAAGCTATCGTCACGTCTGCTTTTCATCCATTCTAACATCGTTCAGACCCAGTCACAAGATATGTGCGGCTTCTGTACGCACACACGAGCGAATGCAACGCATACTTCATCAACAGCGATACAGGTTACACTGAGGGTGCCAGTATAAAAAACTTTAACACTGTTAGAAATATACGCCACACTGTGAATCCACACCAAACAAGAATGACAAACACATTTTGGGAGAACATCCGCACCGTAACACAACATAAACACAATATAAACACAACAGAACAAATACCCAGAATCCTTTGCAGTACTAACTCTTCCGGGACGCTACAAAATACACCCCGGCTACCACCAAACCCCCCTCCCCCCACACACACACACCTTGTAGCGTCCCGGAAGAGTTAGTGCTGCAAAGGGTTCTGGTTTGGTGTGGATTCACAGTGTGGCATATATTTCTAACAGTGTTCAAGTTTTTTATTCGGCTACCCTCAGTGTAACCTGTATCGCTGTTGATGAAGTATGTGTCGCATTCTAATGTGTGTGCGTGCAGAAGCCGCACATGTTATGTGACTGGGCCAGCACTCGTTTGGCTGGCTGGCTGGCGTTTGGAAGACTCCCGGGAGAATCGGCGGGCCAGCTTTAGTGTTAATTTGATATCGCCTCAAGGGCCAAGTGAAATTACACGGCGGGCCAAATCAGAGTTTGACACCCATGGTCTAGACAGTCTCTCAACAGCAGGTGACACGGACACTGCTGTCAGTCCTTGGTCAGTAAGGTCAGGCTCCGTGTCAGCAAGTTCTGCAGGTCCAGCTGAGTCCTGTTGAGCCTTTTCCTGAATAATAGCTGTAGTTAGTATGTTCCAATAGCAGCAGAAGTGCACTTTTTGGAGAGCTGTATTATTTTCAGCTTTGTGCCCATGGGACTGATTTTATTTAACACTATATTATTATTTATACACCTATAGTGATCACAGAGACAGGTTGTTTTTGTGTTATTGTATATATTTGTTTTTCTGAAAAATCCCACTTACCGGTAATATACTTTGGGTAACAACAGTCAATATTTATTTATTTTATTTTATTTATTTAGGGGGGTAACAGTCAATATTTATTTATTTATTAGATTTAATTTTTTTCTTATATAATAAAAGTGAGCTTTTGTGTGTTTTTGTGTTTTTTTTTCCATATACAACAACCTATCTGGACTCGATAAGAGAATCGATAAGGAATCGGTTCGATAAGAGGATTCGATAATAGGCTCGAACTCAATAATTTCTTATCACATATGAATACACTGTTTATTGTGTATTGTGTTTATTACGGGCTGAATTGAAGAAGCCGGCAGGCCCCGTTTGGCCCTCGGGTCGTAGGTTGGACACCTTGGTTTAAGTTATAGTCGTTTAAGTTCAATCAGAATTGCTTTACATTCCCAGCAACAAGAACCAAAACTTGCTCTACACCTGGTTTCCTTTCCCGAGGGTCTATTTTTCCTTTTCTTTCATTTTTTTTGAGACAAAGAAACACAAACGAGCACCGTGAGAAGATCCACTTGCTAATTTAGGAAGCACACTAAAAATACATTAAAAAAATGCGTACACGGATGACTTGATGGCGGCTGTCAGTCAAACCATTCCACCTTCAACACATTCCACCTTTCAAGAAATTTAAACAACCTTTTTTCCAAGTTCAAAAAAATTCCAGGATTTTCCAAAATTCTCGGTTTTCCAGGACATGTTTCCCATTCAAAATGAATTGGCCATTTCTTTTTAACTTTCACAATTTCCACATTTTTCAACCTATTCAAACCTTTCCACCTTCAACACATTCCACCATTCTGGAAATTTAAACGACCGTTTTTTCCAAGTTAAAAAAAAATACAGGATTTTTCAGATTTCCCAGTTTTCTGGGACATTTTTCCTATTCAAAATTAATTGGACATTTTTTTTAACTTTCACAATTTCCACATTTTTCAACCTATTCGAACCATTCCACCTTCAACACATAACACCATTCTGGAAATTTAAACTACCCTTTTTTCAAGTTCAAAACAATTCCAGGATTTTCCAGAATTCCCGGTTTTCCGGGACATTTTTCCCATTCAAAATGAATTGGCCATTTTTGTTTAACTTTCACAATTTCCACCTTTTTCAACTTATTCAAACCATTCCACCTTCAACACATTCCACCATTCTGGAAATGTATACTACCATTTTTCCAAGTTTAAAAAAATTCCATGATTTCCCAGAATTCCCGGTTTTCTGGGACATTTTTCCCATTCAAAATTAATTGGCAATTTTTTTTTACTTTCACAATTTCCACATTTTCAACATATTCAAACCATTCCACCTTCAACACATTCCACCATTTTGGAAATTTAAACTACCTTTTTTCCAAGTTAAAACAAATTCCAGGATTTTTCAAAATTCCCGGTTTCCCGGGACATTTTTCCCATTCAAAATGAATTGGCAATGTTTCTAACTTCCACCATTACCACATTTTCCAACCGATTGAAACCATTCCACTTTCAACACATTTCAACATTTTGGAAATTCAAACCACCCTCTTTCCAAGTTTTAAAAAATTCCAGGATTTTCCAGAATTCCTGGTTTTCCAAAGCCCTACTTCCACTATTTTTTTCTGGCGACTACTTCTTCCATGTACAACAATCGATCTGGACTCGATAAGAGAATCGATAAGGAATCGGTTCAATAAGAGGATTCAATAATAGGTTCGAACTCAATAATTTCTTATCAGACATCATCCCTAGTCTTCGCTATTCGTATACAATATGAATACACTGTTTATTGAACTCGTGCCGTCTAGCAGGCTAAATTGAAGAAGCCGGCAGGCCCCGTTTGGCCCCCGGGTCGTAGTTTGGACACCTTGGTTTAAGTTATAGTCGTTTAAGTTCAATCAGAATTGCTTTACATTCCCAGCAACAAGAAACAAAACTTGCTCTACACCTGGTTTCCTTTCCCGAGGGTCTATTTTTCTTTTTCTTTCATTTTTTTTGAGACAAAGAAACACAAACGAGCATCGTGAGAAGATCCACTTGCTAATTTAGGAAGCACACTAAAAATACATTAAAAAAATGCGTACACGGATGACTTGATGGCGGCTGTCAGTGTGACAAGAGCGATTATCAGGTGGGATTTAAATTGTTATGCTGGAGGCAACCAGGCGAAGTCCAGGAGGGATTTGAAGAGACAAGGTTTGTGAAGAAGCTGGAGAGGGTTTCAGGTACTGTCACTCAAACATATATTGTATTTCCTCCCGGCCCGTGTTGAATATTCATACGCTGTGACTTCCTATGACACCGCCAAAAAGAGGTAAACAACACATGACTTTTGATGTTTTAAGGGTAGTGGTATTCCATGTATGTTAGTGATGTCATTTACATTATTGTGTGAATGCTCCAAAGCATTCATACAATATAGTTTTGTACACCAAAATTCATTTATTTTATTTTTTATTCTTCTTCTCCAGATCTTCCACATTTTCATCCGATTCAAACCATTCAGCTTATTTGGGAATTGTGGGCTTTTCCTTGAAAAATTCCAAAAATTCCATGATTTCCCGGTTTTCAGGGACATTTTTCCCCATTCAAAATTAATTGGCCATTTTTTTAACTTTCACAATTTCCACATTTATTCAGCCTATTCAAACCATTCCACCTTCAACACATTACACCATTCTGGAAATTTAAACTACTTTTTTTCTAAGTTCTAAAAAATTCCAAGATTTTCCAGAATTCCAGGTTTTCCGGGACATTTTTCCCTTTGAAAATGAATTGGCCATTTTTTTTAACTTGCACAATTTCCACATTTTTCAACCTGTTCAAACCATTCCCCCTTCAACACATTCCACCATTCAGGAAATGTAAACTACCTTTTTTCCAAGTTCAAATAAATTCCAGGATTTTCCAGAATCCCGCTTTTCCAGGACATGTTTCCCATTCAAAATGGATTGGCCATTTTTTAACTTTCACAATTTCCAAATTTTTCAACCTATTCAAACCATTCCACTATTCTGGAAATTTAAACCACCCTTTTTCCGGGACATTTTTCCCCATTCAAAATTAAGAGGCCATTTTTTAACTTTCACAATTTCCATATTTATTCAGCCTATTCAAACCATTCCACCTTCAACACATTCCACCATTCTGGAAATTTAAACTACCTTTTTTTCCAAGTTCTAAAAAATTGCAGGATTTTCCAGAATCCCAGGTTTTCCGGGACATTTTCCCCATTCAAAATGAATTGGCCATTTTTTTAACTTTCACAATTTCCAAATGTTTCAACCTATTCAAACCATTCCACCTTCAACACATTCCACCATTCAGGAAATTTAAACAACCTTTTTTCCAAGTTAAAAAATATTCCAGGATTTTCCAGAATTCCTGTTTTTTCGGGACAAGTTTCCCATTCAAAATGAATTGACCATTTTTTAACTTTCACAATTTCCAAATTGTTCAACCTATTCAAACCATTCCACCTTCATCACATTTCACCATTCTGGAAATTTAAACTACCCTTTTTCCGGGACATTTTTCCTCATTCAAAATTAATTGGCCATTTTTTTTAACTTTCACAATTTCCACATTTTTCAACCTACTCAAACTATTCTACCTTCAACACATTCCACCATTCTGGAAATTTAAACTACCTTTTTTTCCAAGTTAAAAAAAATTCCAGGATTTTACGGAATTCCAGGTTTTCCGGGACATTTTTCCCATTGAAAATGAATTGGCCATTTTTTTTAACTTTCACAATTTCCACATTTTTCAACCTATTCAAACCATTCCACCTTCAACACATTCCACCATTTTGGAAATTGAATCTACTTTTTTTCCAAGTTCTAAAAAATTGCAGGATTTTCTAGAATTCCAGGTTTTCCGGGACATGTTTCCCATTCAAAATTAATTGGCCATTTTTTAACTTTCACAATTTCCTCATTTTTCAACCTATTCAAACCATTCCACCTTCAACACATTCCACCATTCTGGAAATTTAAACTACCTTTTTTACCAAGTTCAAAAAAATTCCAGGATTTTCCAGAATTCCAGGTTTTCCGGGACATTTTTCCCATTGAAAATTAATTGGCCATTTTTTTTAACTTTCACAATTTCCAAATTTTTCAACCTATTCAAACCATTCCACCTTCAACACATTCCACCATTCTGGAAATTTAAACTACCTTTTTTTCCAAGTTCAAAACAATTCCAGGATTTTCCGGAATTCCAGGTTTTCCAGGACATTTTTCCCATTGAAAATGAATTGGCCATTTTTTTTTAACTTTCACAATTTCCAAATTTTCAACCTATTCAAACCATTCCACCTTCAACACATTCCACCATTCTGGAAATGTAAACTTCTTTTTTTCCAAGTTCTAAAAATGTGCATGATTTTCCAGAATTCCAGGTTTTATGGGACATTTTTCCCCATTCAAAATGAATTGGCCATTTTTTTAACTTTCACAATTTCCACATTTTTCAACCTATTCAAACCATTCCACCTTCAACACATTCCACCATTCTGGAAATTTAAACTACTTTTTTTCCAAGTTCAAAAAAATTCCAGGATTTTCCGGAATTCCCGGTTTTCCGGGACATTTTTCCCATTGAAAATTAATTGGCCATTTTGTTTAACTTTCACAATTTCCAAACTTTTCAACCTATTCAAACCATTCCACCTTCAACACATTCCACCATTCTGGAAATATAAACTACTTTTTTTCCAAGTTCTAAAAAATTGAAGGATTTTCCAGAATTCCAGGTTTTCCGGGACATTTTTCCCCATTCAAAATGAATTGGCCATTTTTTTAACTTTCACAATTTCCAAATGTTTCAACCTATTCAAACCATTCCACCTTCAACACATTCTACCATTCAGGAAATTTAAACAACCTTTTTTTCCAAGTTAGAAAAAATTCCAGGATTTTCCAGAATTCCCAGTTTTCCGGGACAATTTTCCCCATTCTAAATGAACTGGCCATTTTTTTTAACTTTCACAATTTCCACATTTTTCAACATATTCAAACCATTCCACCTTCAACATATTCCACCATTCTGGAAATTTAAACTACCTTTTTTCCAAGTTCAAAAAAATTCCAGGATTGTCCAAAATTCCCGGTTTTCCCGGACATTTTTCCCATTCAAAAAGAATTGGCAATTTTTCTAACTTCCACCATTTCCACATTTTTCAACCGATTGAAACCATTCCACCTTCAACACATTTCAACATTTTGGAAATTCAAACTAGCTTGTTTTAAAGTTTTAAAAAAATCCATGATTTTCCAGAATTCCTGCTTTTCCAAAGCCCCATTTCCACTATTTTTTTCTGGCGACTACTTCTCCCACATTTTTCAACCCACTTCAACCGTCAAAACATTCCTCTTAATTAAGACAAAAAAACAAAGTTGTTTTTTGAGCTAGAAAAAATCCCGGTTTTCCCGAAATTCCAGGAATTCCGTAATACCATTTCTAAATTCAACATGTTACTCTTTCCACATTTCTTGACCGATTTGAAAAACTCTAACGCCAACCATTTCAACTCATTCAGACCAGTCAAGTTTTTTACTGTTTTACAGTTAGAGATGCTACCTCAGTAGAAGCATTTAAGTCCCATCTTAAAACTCATTTACACACACTAGCCTTTAAATAACAATTTTTTTAGACCAGTTGATCTGCCGTCTCTCTTTTTTGCTCAGCCACCCTCTCCAGGTTTTTAGGTGGCCGCAGATCAGTTTCCACAGAGGAGGTGCTACCTGTTCCAAGTCTGGACCCGGGATGGGCCACTCCTTACGCATCAGGAGTGCATAACCGTTGGAATTCCCCTCGGGGATTAATAAAGTATTTCTGATTCTGGTAAGGTTCAACAGTTTTCCCATTGGGTTGAATTATTTCTCGCCCTGATGTGGGATTTTTTTTTGTATATACTTTTCAAAGCAGATGGTTTCTTTACGTGACACGGACTGGATTAGTCAATGTACAGAAAAGCTTTTGTATTTGTGAGACTGTCGCAAAACGTTGACGATACTTCAAAAAGGAGCGTTTGGTTGCTCTTCTGTCTGTGATGAAGATTCCAATTAGGGGGAACATAATGTCACGCTTCTCGTCTTTGTCAAATTCATTAGTAGGTGACACCGTGCCGCGCTTATATTTACAGAGCCGACACAGCTATTAAAATCCAGCCAACACCCACCTGTGTGAAATATAACACACACCAAGTCAAAGTGCAGCGGTACCTCAAGTTTTGGACACCCTGGTTTCCGTACGATTCGGTTTTCGAAGGAAATTTAGCCACTTAAATTTGCTCGAACTAAGGTGACTCAGTTTCTGTGAGAAAAGGATAGTGTGGTGTGTGTGTGTGTGTTCTTGTATTTCTACCCTTCTTGAGACATCAACAAGGAAAAGTACCTTCCGTATGAGGACCGGTGAACAAGTTAGGACCAAAATCATGGTCTCAATACGGAAAACCATTGCATCTAATAGAAAATGTCTCATTTGCACCCCTGGTGGTGAAATCTATCAACATTAAGGTAGTCCCAAAAAGGACGGATTTTTCAAATTGACGGTGTGTCGGTTTTAAAAGTGCTCCCCCTCTGGTCGACATATGAAATAACAAGTGTTTGTAAAAAATTGAAGTGCTCCCTCTCTGGCCAACATATGTAATAAGTGTGTGTAAGGAAGTGAAATGCACACCCTTTGGCAACAATTAATTAAAAAATAAATAAATAAATAAAATGTATATAGAGACATACATATTTTGATAAACAATCAGAAATTAATCTTTCAGAACATACAATGTTGACATCTATAGTTATATTTTGATTAATAATCATACATTAATCTTTCAGCACATACACAATGTTGACATTTACAATTATATTTTGATTAACAATCATAAATGAATCTTTCAGCACATACACAATGTTGACATCTATAGTTATATTTTGATAAACAATCAGAAATTAATCTTTCAGCACATACACAACGTTGACATCTGTAGTTATATTTTGATAAACAATCATAAATGAATCTTTCAGCAGATACACAATGTTGACATCTATAGTTATATTTTGATAAACAATCAAATTAATCTTTCAGCACATACACAATGTTGACATCTATAGTTATATTTTGATAAACAATCAGAAATTAATCTTTCAGCACATACACAACGTTGACATCTGTAGTTATATTTTGATAAACAATCATAAATTAATCTTTCAGCAGATACACAATGTTGACATCTATAGTTATATTTTGATAAACAATCAAATTAATCTTTCAGCACATACACAATGTTGACATATATAGTTATATTTTGATAAACAATCATAAATTAATCTTTCAGCACATACACAATGTTGACATCTATAGTTATATTTTGATAAACAATCATAAATAAATAGTTTTAGCACATACACAATGTTGACATCTATAGTTGTAATTTGATAAACAATCATAAATAAATCTTTTTAGCACATACACAATGTTGACATCTAAAGTTATAATTTGATAAACAATCATAAATGTATCTTTCAGCACATATACAATGTTGACATCTATAGTTATATTTTGATAAACAATCAAATTAATCTTTCAGCACATACACAATGTTGACATATATAGTTATATTTTGATAAACAATCATAAATTAATCTTTCAGCACATACACAATGTTGACATCTATAGTTATATTTTGATAAACAATCATAAATAAATAGTTTTAGCACATACACAATGTTGACATCTATAGTTATAATTTGATAAACAATCATAAATAAATCTTTTTAGCACATACACAATGTTGACATCTAAAGTTATAATTTGATAAACAATCATAAATGTATCTTTCAGCACATATACAATGTTGACATCTATAGTTATATTTTGATAAACAATCAAATTAATCTTTCAGCACATGCACATTGTTGACATCTATAGTTATATTTTGATAAACAATCATAAATTAATCTTTCAGCACATACACAATGTTGACATATTTAGTTATATTTTTATAAACAATCATACATGAATCTTTCAGCACATACACAATATTAACATCTATAGTTATATTTTGATTAATAATCATACATTAATATTTCAGCACATACACAATGTTGACATATATAGTTATATTTTGATAAACAATCATAAATGAATCTTTCAGCACGTAAAAAATGTTGACATCTATAGTTATATTTTGATTAACAATCATAAATGAATCTTTCAGCACATACACAATGTTGACATCTATAGTTATATTTTGATTAATAATCATACATTAATCTTTCTGCACATACACAACGTTGACATCTGTAGTTATATTTTGATAAACAATCATACATTAATCTTTCAGCACATACACAATGTTGACATATTTAGTTATATTTTTATAAACAATCATAAATGAATCTTTCAGCACATACACAATATTAACATCTATAGTTATATTTTGATTAATAATCATACATTAATCTTTCTGCACATACACAACGTTGACATCTGTAGTTATATTTTGATAAACAATCATAAATTAATCTTTCAGCACATACACAATGTTGACATATTTAGTTATATTTTTATAAACAATCATAAATGAATCTTTCAGCACATACACAATATTAACATCTATAGTTATATTTTGATTAATAATCATACATTAATATTTCAGCACATACACAATGTTGACATATATAGTTATATTTTGATAAACAATCATAAATGAATCTTTCAGCACGTAAAAAATGTTGACATCTATAGTTATATTTTGATTAACAATCATAAATGAATCTTTCAGCACATACACAATGTTGACATCTATAGTTATATTTTGATTAATAATCATACATTAATCTTTCTGCACATACACAACGTTGACATCTGTAGTTATATTTTGATAAACAATCATAAATGAATCTTTCAGCACATACCCAATATTGACATTTATAGTTATATTTTGATAAACACTCATAAATGAATATTTCAGCACATACATAATGTTGACATCTATAGTTATATTTTGATTAATAATCATACATTAATATTTCAGCACATACACAATGTTGATAGCTATAGTTATATTTTGATTAATAATCATGCATTATCTTTCATTACATACACAAAGTTGATAGCTATAGTTATATTTTGATAAACAATCAAATTCATCTTTCAGCACATACACAATGTTGACATCTATAGTTATATTTTGATTAACAATCATAAATGAATCGTTCAGCACATACACAATGTTGACATCTATAGTTATATTTTGATAAATAATCATAAATTAATCTTTTAGCACATACACAATATTGACATTTATAGTTATATTTTGATAAAAAATCATAAATGAATCTTTCAGCACATACACAATGTTGACATCTATAGTCATATTTTTTATAAACAATCATAAATGAATCTTTCAGCACTTACACAATGTTGACTTCTACAGTTATATTTTGATTAATAATCATAAATGAATCTTTCAGCACATACACAATGTTGACATCTATAGTTTTTTTTGATAAACAATCTTAAATGAATCTTTCAGCACATACACAATAATGACATTTATAGTTATATTTTGATAAACAACCATAAATTAATCTTTCAGCACATACACAATTTTGACATCTATAGTTATATTTTGATAAAGACGGGGAAAAACTCGCTACTCGTAAACGGTGCATGCAACAACAACAACAAACATGGCAGTAGAAACATAGTTAAATCCTAAAATGCAACCTTACTCCAGCAAAAACAATGAATATTTATCTGGTAGAGTCTTAATACCAATGTCCTTGACCTAGCCGCACACAAAGAAGTTGTAGACCTCCACGCATTTCCAAATGTTCATCTATTTTGTCAAGTAAAAATGGCGTTTGATATGTCTGGGAACTCGACTGACCTTGATATCACTCAACAAATCTTTTTTGGATCTATTCCATTGCATCGTTTGATGTTTTGCTTTGATCAGGAAGATTTAAGCCTCTTCTGTACTCAGATCTTAGCTTGGTCGACCACCACTGGTTTCACTATAAAGAAGGCGTTTCAATCCTGTCCGGACCTTTTGGAACATAATAACAAAAACCAAGGTCCAACTGGGGCTGAGATTGCTGAGGTAGTTAAAAAGCTCCTCGGTGGCAAGGCCCCGGGGGTGGATGAGAACCGCCCGGAGTTCCTTAAGGCTCTGAATGCTGTGGGGCTGTCTTGGTTGACAAGACTCTGCAGCATCGCGTGGACATCGGGGGCGGTACCTCTGGATTGGCAGACCGGGGTGGTGGTTCCTCTCTTTAAGAAGGGGAACCGGAGGGTGTGTTCTAACTATCGTGGGATCACACTCCTCAGCCTTCCCGGTAAGGTCTATTCAGGTGTACTGGAGAGAAGGCTACGCCGGATAGTCGAACCTCGGATTCAGGAGGAACAGTGTGGTTTTCGTCCTGGTCGTGGAACTGTGGACCAGCTCTATACTCTCGGCAGGGTCCTTGAGGGTGTATGGGAGTTTGCCCAACCAGTCTACATGTGCTTTGTGGACTTGGAGAAGGCATTCGACCGTGTCCCTCGGGAAGTCCTGTGGGGAGTGCTCAGAGAGTATGGGGTATCGGACTGTCTGATTGTGGCAGTCCGCTCCCTATATGATCAGTGTCAGAGCTTGGTCCGCATTGCCGGCAGTAAGTCGGACACGTTTCCAGTGAGGGTTGGACTCCGCCAAGGCTGCCCTTTTTCACCGATTCTGTTCATAACTTTTATGGACAGAATTTCTAGGCGCAGTCAAGGCGTTGAGGGGATCCGGTTTGGTGGCTGCAGGATTAGGTCTCTGCTTTTTGCAGATGATGTGGTCCTGGTGGCTTCATCTGGCCAGGATCTTCAGCTCTCGCTGGATCGGTTCGCAGCCGAGTGTGAAGCGACTGGGATGAGAATCAGCACCACCAAGTCCGAGTCCATGGTTCTCGCCCGGAAAAGGGTGGAATGCCATCTTCGGGTTGGGGAGGAGACCCTGCCCCAAGTGGAGGAGTTCAAGTACCTCGGAGTCTTGTTCACGAGTGAGGGAAGAGTGGATCGTGAGATCGACAGGCGGATCGGTGCGGCATCTTCAGTAATGCAGACGCTGTATCGATCCGTTGTGGTGAAGAAGGAGCTGAGCCGGAAGGCAAAGCTCTCAATTTACCGGTTGATTTACGTTCCCATCCTCACCTATGGTCATGAGCTTTGGGTTATGACCGAAAGGACAAGATCACGGGTACAAGCGGCCGAAATGAGTTTCCTCCGCCGGGTGGCATGGCTCTCCCTTAGAGATAGGGTGAGAAGCTCTGTCATCCGGGGGGAGCTCAAAGTAAAGCCGCTGCTCCTCCACATTGAGAGGAGCCAGATGAGGTGGTTCGGGCATCTGGTCAGGATGCCACCCGATTGCCTCCCTCGGGAGGTGTTTAGGCCACGTCCGACCGGTAGGAGGCCACGGGGAAGACCCAGGACACGTTGGGAAGACTATGTCTCCCGGCTGGCCTGGGAACGCCTCGGGATCCCCCGGGAGGAGCTGGACAAAGTGGCTGGGGAGAGGGAAGTCTGGGCTTCCCTGCTTAGGCTGCTGCCCCCGCGACCCGACCTCGGATAAGCGGAAGAAGATGGATGGATGGATGGATGGATGGAAGGTCCAACTGTACATCATATCGCCACAATCTGGTGGAACCTTGCCTTGAGTTCCATGTGTGCCAAAACGAGGCGTTCAAAGCCAGAGAAGTTGCCAAGTCATTGACACTGAGAGGTTGTTGACCCTTTTTTGTCCAGCAATATAACACGACATCCCTAAACCCGGCCTGACATGGCACTGAACTGACGAATCGGACGCGTGGCGAGCACGGTCAGCCCTACGCCAGCCTCCGCCCACACTTCCCAGTAGGCACTGCCCTCTTCTCGCAGACCTGTTTGCTGACTTCAGCCAATTTCACCCTGGCACCAGTCTGCAGAAAGGTGTTCATCCAGTCAGCGCCGTCTCCCTTCACGTCACACTAATCTGCAATAACAAGCTCCATAAGGAAGCTTACCTTGTTAAATCCAAACATAAAGAGCGAGGAGATGAAAGTCCTGAAATAATCGACAACAATTAGAGCGCCTCGTAACGAGCTAACATCAACGCTCAAACGTCTCCGTCATTAACAAGTCTTTAACAACCTTTCAAAACCAGAACCCTGGCGGGAATTCACTTTTCCGCTTGGCTGTCAAGTCCTTTGCAGTTGATAATCTGTTTTAATAAAAAAAGCCACTCGCGCGAATTGCGTATTCCGAGTCAACATTGAGAAATAGAGCAGCCCGAGAGCTTCGAACAGAAAATTCAGTATGCTGGAACGGTGAGTGAGTGGCTCGTTTTGTGTTCTTATCTCTTGGCAGAGCGACGGCGAGGCGCTCGCTGCCACATGGCACTCAGACGCGTACACACGGGCGTTTATGAGTCATTGTTCACGAGCACGGCTTCAGACAACAACAAAAAGTTATCTGACGGTTTGTTCAGTAAAGACACCAAAAATAGCTCGCAACATTTGGGGTAGAAGCTTCTGGGCCGCCCAATTTACAGTCGCACATATTTTCCACTGGAACCATGCAAAAGGTGAACTTTTGGATGTACACGAGTGAACTCCGGCTTATTAGTGATTCTCAGAGCCCAAAAAAAGTCTGCGGGTTATAGAGCGTTTTCTATTGGGGCTCCAGTACTATGGAATGCCCTCCCGGTAACAGTTAGAGATGCTCCCTCAGTAGAAGCATTTAAGTCCCATCTTAAAACTCATTTGTAGACTCTAGCCTTTAAATAGACGCCCCTTTAAGACCAGTTGATCTGCCGTTTCTTTTCTTTTCTGCTCTGCCCCCCTCTCTCTTGTGGAGAGGGGGCGCACAGGTCCGGTGGCCATGGATGAAGTGCTGGCTGTCCAGAGTCGGGACCCGGGGTGGACCGCTTGCCTGTGCATCGGTTGGGGACATCTCTGCGTTGCTGAGCCGTCTCCGCTCGAGATGATCTCCTGCTGGCCCCACTATGGACTGGACTCTCACTATTATGTTAGATCCACTATGGACTAGACTCTCACTATTATGTTAGATCCACTATGGACTGGACTCTCACTATTATGTTAGATCCACTATAGACTGGACTCACTATTATGTTAGATCACTATAGACTGGACTCACACTATTATGTTAGATCCACTATAAACCGGTCTGTCACACTATTATGTTAGATCCACTATGGACTGAACTCTCACACTATTAGGTTAGATTCACTATGGACTGGTCTCTCACAATACTATGCTAGATCCACTATGGACTGGACTCCTCTCACTATTATGTTGGATCCACTATAAATATATATATATATATATATATATATATATA
>NC_084554.2:8965000-9020000 GCF_033978685.3 Nerophis lumbriciformis | reverse complement strand
TGTAAGGAATTTAGGGATTTCACCATCTACAGTCCGGAATATCCTCAAAGAGTTCAGAGAATCTGGAGAAATCACTGCACGTAAGCAGCTAAGCCCGTGACCTTCGATCCCTCAGGCTGTACTGCATCAACAAACGGCATCAGTGTGTAAAGGATATCACCACATGGGCTCAGGAACACTTCAGAAACCCACTGTCAGTAACTACAGTTGGTCGCTACATCTGTAAGTGCAAGTTAAAACTCTCCTATGCAAGGCGAAAACCGTTTATCAACAACACCCAGAAACGCCGCCGGCTTCGCTGGGCCTGAGCTCATCTAAGATGGACTGATACAAAGTGGAAAAGTGTTCTGTGTTCTGACGAGTCCAAATTTCAAATTGTTTTTGGAGACTGTAGACGTTGTGTCCTCCGGACCAAAGAGGAAAAGAACCATCCGGATTGTTATAGGCGCAAAGTTGAAAAGCCAGCATGTGTGATGGTATGGGGGTGTATTAGTGCCCAAGACATGGGTAACTTACACATCTATGAAGGCGCCGTTAATGCTGAAAGGTACATACAGGTTTTGGAGCAACATATGTTGCCATCCAAGCAACGTTACCATGGACGCCCCTGCTTATATATATATACATATATATATATACATATATATATATATATATATATATATATATATATATATATATATATATATATATATATATATATATACATATATATAGCGACAAAGCAGCAGCAAATAAATTTGCTGTTAAAATGTATTGAAATCTTCCTGCGATTGGATCCAATGTAGCTTTGATGTAGCTTAGCTACATTTAATCGAGAGTAACTTGTAGCTTAGCTACCTACATTTTCCAAGTAGCTTGGCTGGTGACTGGTACAAGGTGCACCCCACCACACCCTTACGAGGACAGGCGGTGAAGGAAATGGATACACATGATTAAAAAAATATACATTTGTCTAGAATATTTGCCCAAAATGCTTCAAAAATACTAACAAATCAAAAGGTCCTGAGACAAATTGTACTATTTTTTTTCCTGACCGCGAGGTCAGAAAAAGGGCACCTAAGTTTAGTTACATGGCCCCAGGAAAAAATAAAATAAAATCCCTGACTAATTGGAGTAGACTGAGACTGAGACCATGGCCTCAGTGGATATCTCGGAGTACTGAGAGGTTGAAATGCCAAGTGTCTTTTACTCTGCCCTGGAGCCACCATGCAAGTCTAGCCACAATTGACCAACTCCTCTCTCTCTGTCCTAAACGGGGTTAATAGAACGCTAACAATGTGAATAGCCTTGGCAGCACTTTGCTAACTACTTCCCTCCTGGTTAAATTCAGCTTCTCGCCTGTAACTCTCACCTCGGCTCAATCAGGAAGATTGCTTATTAAGAAAAAGCTCTGGGGTACCACCTAAATTGGGGGGGTGGGCAGGGAGCACGGTCTCACTAGTGCGATAACCACAGATTTATGTCAGAATTAGGTGTAAATAGCTGCACTGGCCATTCCCCCTTCTTTAATTAAGCAAGCACATTTTCCAAGCTTCAGCGTGTTTCCCCTCGCTTGCTTATAAAGCCACTGAGCCATGCGGGCAGTGCGGAGAGGAGGCATTTGACTGTGTTCCCGCAAGACTTACAAGGCGGAAAAAAAAAACCAAAAACCAGCGCGACAAGCCCTTAATTTTCTGCGGAATTGGAATTCATTTGTCCGGCTTAGCCATCGGTTTGAACGGGCTTGTTTTCACGGCTGTCGACGAGTAGGTCAACAACAATACACGGCAGCCGGTGTCGGTATATACTTCCCACTGTCAGATCAAGCCGAGTGCACAGGAAAAGGGAAAATATTCCAGTACAAAAAAAAAGAACACAAAAGTAAATCGGATCAGGGACACACTGCAGGCCTACACACAAACATGCATCCAAAAAAATATACGCCACACATACACCCCCAACCCAACGCCCTCTACGCAAATCCCATAGGGGTGATGAAAGGATGGTCAGCACCTGAGAGCTGCAGCCCACCATCATGACCCCGCACTCCCTTCCCTCTGTTGCTAGATATCTCGAGATGTACGTTGTAATATGTATATCTGCTTTGCTATCGGGGTTTTTTCCCCACTCTTGATTGTATTTTTTTACTCATTCTTCTCCAGCGTTTTACCTTTTTCCCCATCTTTTACGGGGCGCCTTGTTGCGACCCATCAGCGTCCCTGTTCTGTAACCTTGTTCACTGTTTGTTTGTCTAATCTTGAACGGGTTTGTGCTGAAAACAAAGTTTTGTTGTACTTGTGCAATGACAATAAAGACCTATCTATCTATCTATCTATCTATCTATCTATCTATCTATCTATCTATCTATCTATCTATCTACCGTATTTTCCGCACTATAAGGCGCACCTAAAAACCACAATTTTTCTCAAAAGCTGACAGTGCGCCTAATAACCCGGTGCGCTTTATTACGATTCATTTTCATAAAGTTTCGGTCTCGCAACTTCGGTAAACAGCCGCCATCTTTTTTCCCGGTAGAACAGGAAGCGCTTCTTCTTCTACACAAGCAACCGCCAAGGAAAGCACCCGCCCCCATAGAACAGGAAGCGCTTCACCCGCCCCCATAGAAAAGGAAGCGCTTCACCCGCCCCCGGAAGAAGAAGAAAAAACGCGCGGATATCACCGTACGTTTCATTTCCTGTTTACATCTGTAAAGACCACAAAATGGCTCCTAATAAGCGATCCGGTTCATAAAAAGACGCAATCTCTCCATCCGCACACGGATTACTACCGTATTTCACAGCAACTGATATTCCTGTGAACCGCACTGTGGAACGGGAGCACGTACGGTGAATATTCGCACCACAGGGAATGAAGTCATCCTTCACTGTGGTTCTAGCTTGCCATGCTAACTTCCACTCATGGTGATATTCAAAAGGAAGACCTTGCCAAAAGAGACCTTTCCAGCCGGCGTCATCATAAAAGCTAACTCGAAGGGATGGATGGATGAAGAAAAGATGAGCGAGTGGTTAAGGGAAGTTTACGCGAAGAGGCCGGGTGGCTTTTTTCACACAGCTCCGAAGGCGAACACACCTTCACTAAGACGGGCAGACAGCCTCGGACGACATACGCCAACATTTGCCAGTGGATCGTAAATGCTTGGGCAGATATTTCGGTCACAACTGTGGTCCGAGCTTTCCGGAAGGCAGGATTCACAGAACAACAGCGACACTGACTCCCGATGACTTCTACGAGACGGAACCGGCCATTTTGGATCCCGTATTCGCCCAACTTTTCAATTCGGACACCGAAGACGAAGAATTCGAAGGATTTACGAATGAAGAATAACTTCAGAAGGTGAGCGCTATGTTTATTTTGTGTGTTGTGACATTAACGTTAAAGCAACATTATGTTGCTATTGTTCTACACCATTTTGAATTTTACTATGTTTGTGATTGCACATTTGCGTACATTTTGGGACAGAGTTGTTAGAACGCTGGTTTTCAATATATTATTAAAGTTTGACTGAACTATCTGACTGTTTTTTTGACATTCACTTTAGCTCAGCGTTTTTTTGACATTCACTTTAGCGCAGCGTAGGCGCGGCTTTTAGTCCGGGGCGGCTTATTGGTGGACAAAATTATGAAATATGTAATTCATAGAAGGTGCGGCTAATAATCCGGTGCGCCTTATAGTGCGGAAAATACGGTATCTAAAAAGTGCAGACCCTGTGCTTCTAAGACAGTTCTATTTGCCAGAGTTCTATTTTGGGTACTCCGGGGGAAAAAAGGTGCATGTTCTTAACCAATTGTAGTCGCTGTTACTGAGATGAGCTAAATCGACTCGATTAAAACGATGTCTGCAAGAATTAGTGGATTAGAAGGGAAAAAAGGTAGAACTCATGTGGATGGAAGAGGGGTGGCTCAGTTTGAAACCAGGAAAAGGGGCAAAGCAAAGCACGTATGCATATTATAAACCCCACAACCAAAATGGTAAATACAAACAGAATACAATGATTTGCAAATCCTTGTCAACTTATATTCAATTGAATAGACTGCAAAGACAAGATACTGGAAAAATGTTGTCATTTTTTGCAAATATTAGCTCATTTTGGAATTTGGTGCCTGCAACATGTTTCAAAAAAGCTGGCACAAGTGGTTAAAAAAAAGACTGAAAAAGTTGAGGAATGCTCATCAAACACTTATGTGGAACATCCCACAGGTTGAACAGGCTAATTGGGAACAGGTGGGTGCCATGATTGGGTATAAAAGCAGCTTCCGTGAAATGCTCAGTCATTCACAAACAAAAAACGGGGCGAGGGTCACCACTTTGTGAACAAATGTGTTTAAGAACAACATTTCTCAACCAGCTATTGCAAGGAATTTAGGGATTTCACCGTCCACGGTCCGTAATATCATCAAAAGTTTCAGATAATCTGGAGAAATCACTGCACGTAAGCGATGATCTTACGGACCTTCGATCCCTCAGGCGGTACTGCGTCAAAAAGCGACATCAGTGTGTAAAGGATATCACCACACAGGCTCAGGAACACTTCAGAAAACCACTGTCAGTAACTACAGTTGGTCGCTACATCTGTAAGTGCAAGTTAAAACTCCACTATGCAAAGCCAAAGCCATTTATCAACAACACCCAGAAACGCCGCCGGCTTCGTTGGGCCTGAGCTCATCTAAGATGAACTGATACAAAGTGGAAAAGTGTTCTGTGGTCTGACGAGTCCACATTTCAATTTGTTTTTGGAAACTGTGGACGTCGTGTCCTCCGGAACTAAGGGGAAAAGAACCATCCGGATTGTTATAGGCGCAAATTTCAAAAGCCAGCATCTGTGATGGTATGGGGGTGTATTAGTGCCCAAGACATGGGTAACTTACACATCTGTGAAGGCACCATTAATGCTGAAAGGTACATACAGGTTTTGGAGCAACATATGTTGCCATCCAAGCAAAGTTATCATGGACGCCCCTGCTTATTTCAGCAAGACAATGCCAAGCCACGTGTTACAACAGCGTGGCTTCAAAGTAAAAGAGTGCGGGTACTAGACTAGCCTGCCTGTAGTCCAGACCTGAAAATGTGTGGTGCATTATGACGCCTAAAATACGACAACTTAAGCTGTACATCAAGCAAGAATGGGAAAGAATTCCACCTGAAAAGCTTCAAAAATGTGTCTCCTCAGTTCCCAAACGTTTCCTGAGTGTTGTTAAAAGGAAAGGCCATGTAACACTGGTAAAAATGCCCCTGTGACAACTTTTTTGCAATGTGTTGCTGCCATTAAATCTAAGTTGATGATTATTTGCAAAAAAAAAACAGGTTTCTCAGTGTGAACATTAAATATCTTGTTTTTGCAGTCTATTTAATTGAATATAAGTTGAAAAGGATTTGCAAATTATTGTATTTTGTTTTTATTTGACTAATTACATAACTGGTTTTGAGTTCTGTATATTCAACTGCAATATGTAACCCAAAGCTAAATAAGACAGCTAAATGATCTTGTTTATAAACGCGGTATTGGCCCTTCTTGCAGAGAATCATCTCTCACACACACACTACACAAAAAAAATACATTGTTATATGTAAACACATACAAAGTTTGCTTCTCCATTGTTGTTGTTTTTTTCCCCCCCAAACGTTTGAAAAAGAAGTCGACAGACTCTGGGAAGCCGGAGTCAAGGAGGCCCCCTGTTATTGCGTGGCGGCGATGTAAAACGGTTGAAGCAACACGGAGCGCATTGATGGCGCCCGGATAGACAAGTGACACACACACAATCCCACTGCATCACAGAACAACACCTGATGTTGTCAGCAAACTTTTCACTAACTTTCCAGTACTTTTCCTCTTGTCAAACTTCTGCATTTTTAACATCTGAGTTTGACTGCGAAAATGCAACTTTTGCCCAGTTAAATGCACAAACTGCTTAGCGGGCCACAATGAAGGCAGTGCTAATTGTTTTAATCCAGCAAAAAGACACATTTTAATCAACACAACTGGTAATTAGCTCAAGGTGGATTATCTTAATTAAATAAGAAATTGCGTCTTCTCCCCGTCATCTTTGTTGTAGCGGTGTAGCGTGCAAGGACGGGGGTGGAAGAAGTGTCAAAAGATGGCGCTAACTGTTTTAATGACATTCAGACGTTACTTCAATCAATAACTGAGCAGCATCTCCTCATCCGCCGAAAAATGTGTCCCGTGAAAAACCGTCCGACCGGAACTCTCTAATAACTAAAGTTCCTCGGGTGAATAATGTCAACTCACTACACCGGTATGTTTTAGCGCTTTCATGGCGAGTTTACTGACAGATATAAGTAAGAACTTTACACTACTTTATATTAGAAATGGCAACAGTGGAGGATGAACGTCCCATAATAAGAAGATTACGGTGTCGGCACGGACTACAAACGCGGACACCTGCAAATTTTTAGGACTTATGCAGATCCCAAATACAAATCAGCAGGTACCAGAGGGTAAGAAAAGTTGCTTTTGCATAATATTGCAAAACAAAACAGCAGATAATATGTCTTACCTTATACACACACCATAATAATACTGGTATGTTGAAGCACAGTACAATCCATCAAGTGGTGTGGCTTCACAAATTACCAAAGTCGTACTAAAACATTTTGATGGATTTTTGAGCGCCGTGTGTAATGTTCTATATTTTCAATGGAACATATAACATTTTGGTGTTGTTTAGTTGAGTCATTTTGCAGTCTACACGTATCTCTTATGTGTGACTGTCATCTACTGGTCACACTTATCATTTCACCATGTACCAAATAAAATAGCTTCGAGGTCGGTAAGCACAACCAAAATGATTCCGTACATTAGGTGCACTGGGTTATAAGGCGCACTGTCGAGTTTTGAGAAAATGAAAAGGATTTTAAGCGCGCCTTATAGTCTGGAAAAAATACGGTGGTTTATCAGCGTAAAATACATCCGTCGTCTTTCGTAATGATTGTGAATGACACTCGAAATTGCCCGAAATGTGTCCCGTGAAAAACCGTCCGACCGGAACTCTCTAATAACTAAAGTTCCTCGGGTGAATAATGTCAACTTACTATACCGGTATGTTTTAGCGCTTTCATGGCGAGTTTACTGACAGATATAAGTAAGAACTTTACACTACTCGAAATTCCCCAAAAAAGTGCAGTTCCCCTTTAAGTTGTTGTAATACGATAACTTTTAGAAAAACCCAATATAAAAAACCAAACAATGCAACAAGACAAATATAAGTTGATATGAATATTCATTATTTCAGACTTAAAATGTTTTTGTTTTTTTAAACACAATACAATTATGCAAATGATATGTTGTTATCATATTGACTGCCACAAACAGATTACCCATCTGTGGGAAACTGTTGTGAATTTACATTTTTCATTTGGTTTTGGTGCAAATCCTCCCACCTTCTGTCGGGAGTGATATCGCAATAAAACTTGCATTTGATTTAGCGGGGCCAGGATGGAAGAAAACGGATCAGGCCGACTTCATCCTCTGATGCGCCACGTGTAATTAGTTTATCAGGGCCGGTTAATTGCCGGTCCTGGAATCTGAAGTCCGCCAGTCGGTACCGGAGAAAAACTCCTCAGTGATTTGTTCAAAAGGCACCATTCTGTAAACAGGCACCTGTGGAGGGAGGTGTCGCCAGGAGCAAAGGTCACCGCCTCTGTCCATGGTGCTGAGGACAGAGCACCATCAGACGTGCTGACGGCGAGACACAGCTGGCAGGTGATTAGATTTCACAGGTGGTACGTGTTAATCTAATCATCTTGTGTCTTTAGCAGTGAGTGGCCGGGAGCAGGAGGGGAGAGAGGATACGGACGTGGCTGAAAAGTCGCGTCCTGCTGGAGAGGAAACTTTTGTTGAAAACATATGATTATTAAAACCTTGTTAAGAACCTGCACGCTTGGCTCCTGTGCCGTGTCTGACTGTGGGACTGCGAGGACGCGACTTCCACAGCACCATTCTGTAAACAGGCACCCTTCTGTAAAATCATCCACCTTGAAAACCAAGCACGGTGATAGGATACGAAAGGTGACTCCAGTCTTATTTCTCAAGGAAATGTCATGGAGGAGTCCTCCGAGTGCGGCGCGATGCTTTAGCGAGGGGTGGGTGAGGTACGGAGGAGAGTAAAAACATCACAAAACCTTAATCAGGATCAGCTTTGGAGAAGGTCAAGTTTGCCTCACCCCCCGGTGAATCCGTGGATGACAAGGGCAGCTCTCACTTGCACTTAGTGAGTATAAAACCCAGGGAAAAAAAGCTGGTCTATAGAAATTGAAAAAAGGTAGTCTGATAGTTCAGGTTTTACATTACAACGAGATGTGTACCACAGACCCGTCTAGGTGGAACCAAGACATTTGCGGAGAGAAGTATCGGACCACTCCAAAGGTAATTGTCAACTCTCTTATGTGTGACTGCCATCATATTAGAGTCTACACGTATCTCTTATGTGTGACTGCCATCATATTTTAGTCTACATGTATCTCTTATGTGTGACTGCCATCATATTGCAGTCTACATGTATCTCTTATGTGTGACCGCCATCATATTGCAGTCTACATGTATCTCTTATGTGTGACTGACATCATATTAGAGTCTACATGTATCTCTTATGTGTGACTGCCATCATATTAGAGTCTACATGTATTTATTATGTGTGACTGCCACCATATTAGAGTCTACATGTATTTCTTATTTGTGACTGCCATCATATTAGAGTCTACATGTATTTATTTTGTGTGACTGCCATCATATTGCAGTCTACATGTATACCGTATGTGTGACTGACATCATATTAGAGTCTACATTTATTTCTTATGTGTGACTGCCATCATATTGCAGTCTACATGTCTCTTTTATGTGTGACTGCCATCATATTAGAGTCTACATGTATCTCTTATGTGAGACTGCCATCATAATGCAGTCTACATGTATCTCTTATGTGTGACTGTCATCATATTGCAGTCTACATGTATCTCTTATGTGTGACTGCCATCATATTGCAGTCTACATGTCGCTCTTATGTGTGACTGACATCATATTAGAGTCTACATGCATTTCTTATGTGTGACTGCTATCATATTGCAGTCTACATGTATCTCTTATGAGTGACTGCCATCATATTGCAGTCTACATGTATCTCTTTTGTGTGACTGCCATCATATTGCAGTCTACATGTATCTCATATGTGTGACTGCCATCATATTAGAGTCTACATGTATCTCTTATGTGTGACTGCCATCATATTAGAGTCTACATGTATCTCTTATGTGTGACTGCCATCATATTGCAGTCTACATGTATCTCATATGTGTGACTGCCATCATATTAGAGTCTACATGTATCTCTTATGTGTGACTGCCATCATATTAGAGTCTACATGTATCTCTTATGTGTGACTGCCATCATATTGCAGTCTACATGTATCTCATATGTGTGACTGCCATCATATTAGAGTCTACATGTATCTCTTATGTGTGACTGCCATCATATTGCAGTCTACATGTATCTCATATGTGTGACTGCCATCATATTAGAGTCTACATGTATCTCTTATGTGTGACTGCCATCATTAGAGTCTAAATGTATCTCTTATGTGTGACTGCCATCATATTAGAGTCTACATGTATCTCTTATGTGTGACTGCCATCATATTGCAGTTTACATGTATCTCTTATGTGTGACTGCCATCATATTGCAGTCTACACGTACCTCTTATGTGTGACTGCCATCATATTGCAGTCTACACGTACCTCTTATGTGTGACTGCCATCATATTAGAGTCTACACGTATCTCTTATGTGTGACTGCCATCATATTAGAGTCTACATGTATTTCTCATGTGTGACTCCCATCATTTTAGAGTCTACATGTATCTCTTATGTGTGACTGCCATCATATTGCAGTCTACATGTATCTCTTATGTGTGACTGCCATCATATTGCAGTCTACATGTATCTCTTATGTGTGACTGCCATCATATGGCAGTCTACACATATCTCATATGTTTGACTGCCATTTTTTAATTTCACCATGTACCAAACAAAATTCCTTCGAGTTCGGTAAGCAAAACCAGAATTATTCCGTACATAAGGCACACCGGGTTATAAGGCGCACTGTCAAGTTTTGAGAAAAAGAAGGATTTAAGTGCGCCTTATAGTCCGGAAAATACGGTATACATACTAAACCGTCACATGTTTGATAGTAGTGTTTTCATGCAAATTTGTAATCAAGCATGCGTCGTTAGCATTAGCTAATATGCTAACACGTTCACCGGTGTCTGTGTTAGTATTATTAACTTAGAAAGGCATTCTTTTTGTATTGTTTCCATTTTGTAAATCCACCAAGTTTGTTACTGATTGTGAGTCCATGACGATGACTTCTGTTTTGCTTAAACGGCCGTTTTGCTGCCGTGTTACAGGCACCGTTTGGAAACAATTAAGGTATACAAATAAAATTCACTGCGGAATTAACTCATTTCACAACGTAATCTGCTTCAGCTAATATATGAACCAGCATTTTAGTGAGTGCATCATATATCCCGGTGCGGTCTATAGTCTGGAAACTAAGGTAGCTACACATAAGTAAAGCATAAATTTAGGGACCAACACACTAAAGGGGTACTTTTATATACAAAACCCAAAACCAGTGAATTTAGAGATTTCACCGTCTACGGTCCGTAATATCATCAAAAGGTTCAGAAAATCTGGGGAAATCGCTGCACGTAAGTGGCAAGGCGGAAAACCAACATTGAAAGCCTGTGACCTTCAATCCCTCAGGCGGCACTGCATCAAAAAGTGGCATCAGTGTGTAAAGGATATCACCACATGGGCTCAGGAACACTTCAGAAAACCACTGTCAGTAACTACAGTTTGTTGCTTCATCTGTAAGTGCAAGTTAAAACTACATTATGCAAAGCGAAGGTCATTTATCAACAACACCCAGAAACGCTGCCGGCTTCGCTGGGCCAGAGTTCATCAAAGATGAACTGATGCAAATTGGAAAAGTGTTCTGTGGTCTGACGAGTCCACATTTCAAATTGTTTTTGGAAACTTTGGACGACCAAAGAGGAAAAGAACCATCCGGATTGTTCTAGGTGCAAAGTTCAAAATCCAGCATCTGTGATGGTATGGGGGTGTATTAGTACCCAAGGCATGGGTAACTTTTACATCTGTGAAGGCACCATTAATGCTGAAAGGTACATACAGGTTTTGGAGCGACATATGTTGCCATCCAAGCAACGTTAACATGGACGCCCCTGCTTATTTCAGCAAGACAATGCCAAGCCACGTGTTACAAAAGTGTGGCTTCATAGTAAAAGAGTGCGGGTACTAGACTGGCCTGCCTGTAGTCCAGACCTGTCTCCCATTATGAAGCCTAAAATACCACAACGGAGACCCCCGGACTGTTGAACAACTTAAGCTGTACATCAAGCAAGAATGGGAAAGAATTCCACCTGAGAAGCTTCAAAAATGTGTCTCCTCAATTCCAAAACGTTTACTGAGTGTTGTTAAAAGGAAAGGCCATGTAACACAGTGGTAAAAATTCCCCTGTAACAACTTTTTTGAAATGTGTTGCTGCCATTAAATTCTAAGTTAATTATTATTTGCACATTTTTGATTATATGCTTTTTTTGCCACATGTTGCAGGCATCAAATTCCAAATGAGCTAATATTTACAAAAAATAACACCGTTTCTCAGTGTGAACATGAAATATCTTGTCTTTGCAGTCTATTCAATTAAATATAAGTTGAAAAGGATTTGCAAATCATTGTATTCTGTTTTTATTTACCATTTACACAACGTGACAACTTGACTGGTTCTAGTATATTCTGCCAGAGTCGTATTTACTTGTCGCACAACAGCATTCCTTTTTTTTTTTTAAATGTTTTTGTCCCGCATTGAAGGCTCTGCTGTTTCAATCAAAATGTTTGGCTTTGTGCAACCTGTCACCGCTACTAAAGGCCAGCCGTCTAACTGGAGGGGACAGCAGGCTCTCATATAATGGTAGACCCACGTGGTAGAGTTCAATGATTGGCATCTTATTGCCACCGAAAGGTCGCGCAGCTAAAGCTTCGGAGAGTCTTTGTCCGTCCATGACCCAGGGACGCAGGCCTCGACCACACATTCTCATTTCCAAAGGCTCCATCTTCCTTACTCCCGTCCAACTAGACCTCGCTGATTGTGATAAATATCACAACCAATTGACACTTCTGTAACAGCCGAAATTGGTGTTGGAATATTCGTGTAATTTCTCATGATTGGGGAGAGTTAACACTTTTTTTTAATTGAGGCACTCCCATCACGTGCAAAAAAAAAATACAAAAAAAAAAAGGCGTAAACTCACACTAATTAAATAGGTGTTAATCCCACTCTTGAAGTGCTAAAATAAAACAATAGTTTCATTTGTGCATCCAAAAATAGAACGGATGCTACTCATTTATCCATCATATTGTCGCAGCCAAAGCGGCACTGTGGAGGGGGGGCGTGGCCTGCGGGCCTGCCGCGGAACGGGGTGTGCAAGGACCGGCCTCGAAGACAGCGACAGGTGAGTAGATGGCCCAGGTGGGCCTTGTTATCTAATCACCTGTCGCCTTTATTAGCAGCAGCCGGAACGAGACACGGCAGTTGGAGTGCGAGCCAGAGAGAGAGAGAGAGAGACGGACTGAGAAAAAAGACAATTTGCTGGAAAGCAAAAGCCTAGCACGACTTATGGAAATAAAACAGTGTTGTACCCTGAAATCTGGGCTCTCGTGGCAGTGGTGTGGTCCGCAGAACCCACTCGAGGGGAACCTCTACAGGCAACAAATCGGATTTATTTTATTTTTTTTATTTTTTATTTTATTTTTTTTAAATCAGATTTTTTTTTTTTCAGCAATTAAATTATTTGTAGTTGTTTTCACTGGACTCCGGTTTAAACGTCACTTGCGTGCGCAGTGCGATAAAGTGAAAACAAAAGAAAGTTGACCGGGAGGAAGTCGCTACTCCTACAAAATAGAATTATAAGTCACCATACCTTAAAAATTATTTTTTTCCACATTAAAATAAATAAATAATATAATGTATGAATGGAACAGGTTTTATCCGGCCTGCCAGATGAGTTTGCCAAGTATTAAAGTCGGCTGAAATATTTGGAAAAAAAGAAACTGCTGTTCTAAATGTGTCCACTGGATGTCGCAATAGTCACCCTTTATAGCCCCTGCCACTTCAGAGGGGGCGGAGCTATGAGCCCCAATCTGGCCCCAATGTGCACGATAAAGCATAAACAAAGTTGAAAGTTAAAGTACCAACGATTGTCACACACGAAATTATTCTCTGCATTCGACCCATCACCCTTGATCACCCCCTGGGAGGTGAGGGGAGCAGTGAGCAGCGGCGGGAAGTCCATCTGTCGAAATAAGCTACCTCTTGTGGTCGAAGAGTCGACTTGTCAATGCCGCTAAAAGGTAAGTCGACATGTTATTAAATATCTCCTTTGATAACTAAGTCGCCAAAGGATTCCCGAGCGTGGCGCACGCTGCCGCTCACTGCTCCCCTCGCCTCCCAGAGTGGCCGTGCCAGCAACCTGAGGGTTCCTGGTTCGATCCCCCAGCTTCTACGACCAAAGTCACGTCCGTTGTGTCCTTGAGCAAGACACTTCACCCTTGCTCCTGATGGGTCTTGGTTAGGGCCTTGCAAAACTTGTGTGATTACAGATAGTTAAAAAAAACAAATGTTTTTTTTATAGGTAAACAACTACTAGTAGCAGTTATACATTAAGATGTAAATCGGAATAATTTAATTTACACAAATTAGAGTCTATTGGTGGGAATTATTCTGAAATATTGGCGATGATTGTATTAATTTGTTGTGTTTTCAATGTAGACATTGAAAAAAAATGTTATTACAGTTCTTTGTTTACATTTGTTTTAATCAAGTAAACAATCACTAGTCGCAGTTATAATAATATAATCATTTAATTGACACAAATTGGACTCTACTATTCTGAAATATTGGCTATAATTGTATAATTTGTTGTGTTTTTAATTTAAACATGTAAAAAAATATTTAAAATATTTAATAATATTTAATAATATCATTTAATTGACACAAATTGGACTCTATTATTCTGAAATGTTGGCTATGATTGTATTAATGTGTTGTGTTTTTAATTTAAAAATGTAAAAAAAAAATATTGAAAATATTTAATATTTTAACAATATTGAAAAAAAAACACAATTAAATGAGAATGATATGCAATAATGGATAGAAAAAGTATATACAACTTATGTTATTATAGTTTGTTTTTTTTAAACTTTTTTAAATCAAGTAAACAATCACTAGTAGCAGTTATACAATAATAAGAAATAAAAAAAGTGAGAAAGGTGTGCATTAGTGGGTAGAAAAAGTAAATAGATTATAGATAGTTATAAAAAAACAAAACAAAACAAAACGTTTTTATTAGGTAAAAAAACACTAGTAGCAGTTATACAATAAGATGTAAAATCAGAATAATTTAATTTACACGAATTAGAGTCTATTGGTGGGAATGATTCTGAAATGTTGGCTATAATTGTATTAATTTGTTGTGTTTTCAATTTAAAAATGTAAACAAAATATTTTAAATATTTAATAATATCATTTAATTGACACAAATTGGACTCTATTATTCTGAAATATTGGCTATGATTGTATTAATTTGTTGTGTTTTTAATTTAAAAATGTAAAAAAAATATTTAAAATATTTAATATTTTAACAATATTGAAAAAAAAACTAATAAATGACAATGATATGCAATAATGGATAGAAAAAGTAAATACACCTTATGTTATTATAGTTAGTTGTTTTTTTTACTTTTTTAAATCAGGTAAACAATCACTAGTAACAGTTATACAATAATAAAAAATAAAACAAGTGATAAAGGTGTGCATTAGTGGGTAGAAAAAGTGAATCAAACTTTTGTGATTATAGATAGTTATAAAAAAAAATAAAAAAAATAAACGTTTTTATTAGGTAAACAACCACTAGTAGCAGTTATACAATAAGATGTAAAATCTGAATAATTTAATTTACACAAATTAGAGTCTATTGGTTGGAATGATTCTGAAATGTTGGCTATGATTGTATTAATTTGTTGTGTTTTCAATTTAAAAATGTAAAAAAAATATTTTAAATATTTAATAATATCATTTAATTGACACAAATTGGATTCTATTATAAAGTTAAAGTTAAAGTACCAATGATTGTCACACACACACTAGGTGTGGCGAGATTATTCTCTGCATTTGACCCATCACCCTCGATCACCCCCTGGGAGGTGAGGGGAGCAGTGGGCAGCAGCGGTGGCCGCGCCCGGGAATCATTTTGGTGATTTAGCCCCCAATTCCAACCCTTGATGCTGAGTGCCAAGCAGGGAGGTAATGGGTCCCATTTTTATAGTCTTTGGTATGACTCGGCCGGGGTTTGAACTCACAACCTACCGATCTCAGGGCGGACACTCTAACCACTAGGCCACTGTATTGGCTATGATTGTATTAATTTGTTGTGTTTTTAATTTAAAAATGTAAAAAAAATATTTAAAATATTTAACATTTTAACAATATTGAAAAAAACAACAAATAAATGACAATGATATGCAATAATGGATAGAAAAAGTAAATACAACTTATGTTATTATAGTTAGTTGTTTTTTTTACTTTTTAAATCAGGTAAATAATCACTAGTAGCAGTTACACAATAAGATGTACATCAGAATAAAACTTACATTTGATGCAACTTTGACTGTCAATACTGTCCCACTTACAGATCGGACATCATCTCTCACATCTGATGCAACTTTGAATGTCAATACTGTCCCATGTACACATCTGATGTCATCTCTCATATCTGATGCAACTTTGACAGTCAATATTGTCCCACATACACATGTGATGTCAGCAGTCTCACATCTGATGCAATTTTGACTGTCAATACGGTCTCACTTACAGATCGGACATCATCTCTCACATCTGATGCAACTTTGATAGTCAATACTGTCCCACGTACACATCGGATGTCAGCAGCCTCACATCTGATGCAACTTTGACTGTCAATACTGTCCCACATACACATCGGATGTCAGCAGCCTCACATCTGATGCAACTTTGACTGTCAATACTGTCCCACGTACACATCGGATGTCAGCAGCCTCACATCTGATGCAACTTTGACCGTTAATACTGTCCCACGTACACATCGGATGTCATCTCTCACATCTGATGCAACTTTGACTGTCAATTCTGTCCCACTTTTAGATCGGACTTCATCTCTCACATTTGCTGCAACTTTGACAGTCAATAATGTCCCACTTACAGATTGAACGTCATCTCTGACATCTGATGCAACTTTGACTGTCAATACTGTCCCACTTACAGATCGGACATCATCTCTCACATCTGATCCAACTTTGATAGTCAATACTGTCCCACGTACACATCGGACGTCATCTCTCACATCTGATGCAACTTTGACTGTCAATACTGTCCCACGTACACATCGGATGTCAGCAGCCTCACATCTGATGCAACTTTGACCGTTAATACTGTCCCAGTTACATGTGATGTCATCTCGCACATCTGATGCAACTTTGACTGTCAATACTGTCCCACTTACAGATCGGACATCATCTCTCACATCTGATGCAACTTTGACTGTCAATACTGTCTCACTTACAGATCGGACATCATCTCTCACATCTGATGCAACTTTGAATGTCAATACTGTCCCACGTACACATCGGACGTCATCTCTCACATCTGATGCAACTTTGACTGTCAATACTGTCCCACGTACACATCGGATGTCAGCAGCCTCACATCTGATGCAACTTTGACCGTTAATACTGTCCCACGTACACATCGGATGTCATCTCTCACATCTGATGCAACTTTGACTGTCAATTCTGTCCCACTTTTAGATCGGACTTCATCTCTCACATTTGCTGCAACTTTGACAGTCAATAATGTCCCACTTACAGATTGAACGTCATCTCTGACATCTGATGCAACTTTGACTGTCAATACTGTCCCACTTACAGATCGGACATCATCTCTCACATCTGATCCAACTTTGATAGTCAATACTGTCCCACGTACACATCGGACGTCATCTCTCACATCTGATGCAACTTTGACTGTCAATACTGTCCCACGTACACATCGGATGTCAGCAGCCTCACATCTGATGCAACTTTGACCGTTAATACTGTCCCAGTTACATGTGATGTCATCTCGCACATCTGATGCAACTTTGACTGTCAATACTGTCCCACTTACAGATCGGACATCATCTCTCACATCTGATGCAACTTTGACTGTCAATACTGTCTCACTTACAGATCGGACATCATCTCTCACATCTGATGCAACTTTGAATGTCAATACTGTCCCACGTACACATCGGACGTCATCTCTCACATCTGATGCAACTTTGACTGTCAATACTGTCCCACGTACACATCGGATGTCAGCAGCCTCACATCTGATGCAACTTTGACCGTTAATACTGTCCCACGTACACATCGGATGTCATCTCTCACATCTGATGCAACTTTGACTGTCAATTCTGTCCCACTTTTAGATCGGACTTCATCTCTCACATTTGCTGCAACTTTGACAGTCAATAATGTCCCACTTACAGATTGAACGTCATCTCTCACATCTGATGCAACTTTGACTTTCAATACTGTCCCACTGACAGATCGGATGTCATCTCTCACATCTGATGCAACTTTTGACTGTCAATACTGTCCCACGTACACATCGGACATCATCTCTCACATCTGATGCAACTTTGACTGTCAATATTGTCCCACGTACACATCGGATGTCAGCATCCTCACATCTGATGCAACTTTTGACTGTCAATACTGTCCCACGTACACATCGGATGTCATCTCTCACATCTGATGCAACTTTGACTGTCAATAATGTCCCACTTACAGCTCCGATGTCATCTCTTACATTTGATGCAACTTTGACTGTCAATACGGTCTCACTTACAGATCGGACATCATCTCTCACATCTGATGCAACTTTGATAGTCAATACTGTCCCACGTACACATCGGACGTCATCTCTCACATCTGATGCAACTTTTGACTGTCAATACTGTCCCACGTACACATCGGATGTCAACAGCCTCACATCTGATGCAACTTTGACTGTCAATACTGTCCCACATACACATCGGATGTCAGCAGCCTCACATCTGATGCAACTTTGACTGTCAATACTGTCCCATGTACACATCTGATGTCAGCAGTCTCACATCTGATGCAACTTTGACTGTCAATACCGTCCCACATACACATCTGATGTCAGCAGTCTCACATCTGATGCAACTTTGACTGTCAATACTGTCCCATGTACACATCGGATTTAACTTATTTAAATCAGGTAAACAATCACTAGTAGCAGTTGAGAATAATTTAATCTACACAAATTAGAGTCTTTTGGTGGGAATTATTTATATGAAAGTATTTCCTGTTTCTTGAGACAAGTTAATATGTAGACTGATTTTTTTCTTTCCCTGCTGGTGGAAATAAGAACCTCTTCAAAGTGCAGACAGAAGCTGTAATGTGTAGAATGAATAAAAGGCATTAGCGACATGTTGAATTATTCACATAAGCACGTCCCTTTGTGGCCCCGCAGAGAAGATCCTGGCTCCTCAATGCCGAGCACATGGTCCTTTGGGTCTTTGGCTCCCCGACGTTCTCTCCTTCTCTATCTCTCCAGATCACTCGCCGCCTTTGTCATCTCCTGTTAATCCTCTTCTCTCCGTCTCTCCTCTCAGCTGACTTTCTGCTGATGCCGGCTGTCTATTTATACTCCTCAACTTACTACTTTTCTTCCCTGGAACGTTTCGCTATTTATCCAACGAGCTCTTGAAGCAAATGTCTGTTCTGAGGGAATCTTTGATGACTTACACTACAGACCCAAAACTGATTCAACATTTAGCGATCTGGGGCAACCAGCTGTGAGCTTCAAAGTGAAGAGGACCCCGTCCCCAAATAACGAGCTTGCTGATTAAATACTTGACCTAGTAGGCCTTTTTTTGCTCATTTTATTTTTGGCTTCACGAGGAGTTTGTGATTTTTCGTGATTGCCAGAAAAGTGTGCAAAAGCACCACTGAGGTCTTTAAGGCCAATCAACCAATTGCTGCTTGCAATTAGCAGCTAACTCACTGTTCTGTGAAGCATGCACTCAAACAAGGAGGGGCAAACTTTTTGACTGGGGGGCCACATTGGGCTAAAAAATATGACTGTCAATACTGTCCCACGTACACATCTGATGTCAGCAGTCTCACATCTGATGCAACTTTGACTGTCAATTCTGTACAACTTACACATCTGTTGTCATCTCTCACATCTGATGCAACTTTGATTGTCAATACTGTCCCACTTACATGTGACGTCATCCCTCACATCTGATGCAAACTTTGAATGTCAATACTGTCCCACGTACACATCTGATGTCAGCAGTCTCACATCTGATGCAACTTTGACTGTAAATACTGTCCCACTTACATGTGATGTCATCCCTCACATCTAATGCAACTTTGACTGTCAATACTGTCCCACTTACACATCTGTCAGCAGTCTCACATCTGATGCAACTTTGACAGTCAATACTGTCCCACGTACACATCTGATGTCATCCCTCACATATGATGCAACTTTGACTGTCAATACTGTGTCACGTACACATCTGATGTCATCTCTTACATATGATGCAACTTTGACATTCAATACTGTCCCACGTACACATCGGATGTAATATCTCACATATGATGCAACTTTGACTGTCAATACTGTCCCAGGTACACATTTGATGTCAGCAACCTCACACTTGATGCAACTTTGACAGTCAATACTGATCCCCCGTACACATCTGTCATCTCTCACATATGATGCAACTTGGACCGTCAATACTGTCCCAGGTACACATCTGATGTCAGCAGCCTCACATCTGATGCAACTTTGACTGTCAATACTGTCCCACGTACACATCTGATGTCATCTCTCACATCTGATGCAACTTTGACAGTCAATACTGTCCCACGTACACATCTGATGTCATCTCTCACATATGATGCAACTTTGATTGTCAGTACTGTCACAGGTACACATCTGATGTCATCTCTCACATCTGATGCAACTTTGACAGTCAATACTGTCCCACGTACACATCTGATGTCATCTCTCACATCTGATGCAACTTTGACCGTCAATACTGTCTCATTTACACATCTGTCAGCAGTCTCACATCTGATGCAACGTTGACAGTAAATACTGTCCCACGTACACATCTGATGTCATCTCTCACATATGATGCAACTTTGACTGTAAATACTGTCCCACTTACATGTGATGTCATCCCTCACATCTAATGCAACTTTGACTGTCAATACTGTCCCACTTACACATCTGTCAGCAGTCTCACATCTGATGCAACTTTGACAGTCAATACTGTCCCACGTACACATCTGATGTCATCCCTCACATATGATGCAACTTTGACTGTCAATACTGTGTCACGTACACATCTGATGTCATCTCTTACATATGATGCAACTTTGACATTCAATACTGTCCCACGTACACATCGGATGTAATCTCTCACATATGATGCAACTTTGACTGTCAATACTGTCCCAGGTACACATTTGATGTCAGCAGCCTCACACTTGATGCAACTTTGACAGTCAATACTGATCCCCCGTACACATCTGTCATCTCTCACATATGATGCAACTTTGACCGTCAATACTGTCCCAGGTACACATCTGATGTCAGCAGCCTCACATCTGATGCAACTTTGACTGTCAATACTGTGTCACGTACACATCTGATGTCATCTCTCACATCTGATACAACTTTGACTGTCAATACTGTCCCACGTACACATCTGATGTCATCTCTCACATATGATGCAACTTTGATTGTCAGTACTGTCACAGGTACACATCTGATGTCATCTCTCACATCTGATGCAACTTTGACAGTCAATACTGTCCCACGTACACATCTGATGTCATCTCTCACATCTGATGCAACTTTGACTGTCAATACTGTCTCATTTACACATCTGTCAGCAGTCTCACATCTGATGCAACTTTGACAGTCAATACTGTCCCACGTACACATCTGATGTCATCTCTCACATATGATGCAACTTTTACTGTCAATACTGTGTCATGTACACATCTCATGTCATCTCTCACATATGATGCAACTTTGACATTCAATACTGTCCCACGTACACATCGGATGTCATCTCTCACATATGATGCAACTGTGACATTCAATACTGTCCCACGTACACATCGGATGTCATCTCTCACATCTGATGCAACTTTGACTGTCAATACTGTCCCAGGTACACATCTGATGTCAGCAGCCTCATATCTGATGCAACTTTGACTGTCAATACTGTGTCACGTACACATCGGATGTCATCTCTCACATCTGATGCAACTTTGACTGTCAATATTGTCCCACATACCCATCGGATGTCATCTCTCATATATGATGCAACTTTGACAGTCAATACTGTCCCAGGTACGCATCGGATGTCAGCAGCCTCATATCTGATGCAACTTTGACTGTCAATACTGTCCCACATACACATCGGATGTCATCTCTCACACATGATGCAACTTTGACTGTCAATACTGTCCCACTTACAATACTGAACATTTACATTGCATTAGTATTGTAATTTATCACACATTTAATAGAGCCTAATTTAAAAATGGATTTTTTTCATTTATGTCCTCAAAATTCTATACACAATACCAGACAATGTGAAAAAAATACAGATAAATAGTCCCCTTTGCAGCACCCCTCACGCTCCATCAGGTTGGATGGAAAGCATTGGTTTACATCCAGTATGTTTCCGCACATTGCTGCATTAATCTTTCCCTCTATCCTGACTAGTCTCCCAGTTCCTTCCGCTGAAAACCACCCCCACAGCATTGTGGCATCGTATTAAAAATAACCACGAGGCTGTAATTCCCGCCAAAGGTGCGTCAACAAAGTATTAAGCTAAGGCCGTGAACACTCAGTTTATTTTTAATACACTTGCTTTAAAAAAAAAACATTTTCAAATTGTCATTACGGGGTATTGTGTGTAGAATTTTGAGGATAAAATGAATGTATTCCATTTTGTAATAAGGCTGTACAGGGCAGCTTGAAATAATATGATACACAATATTCAATATGTGGGGAAAGAGTTAAAAGATCCTTTCTAAAAACAATAAAAATAAAAATACAATTTACTAACTTTACTTACTAATTATTCCACTTAACTGAGTAAAAGGTTAATGCTTTGCAGATCATGGCTGTGGAACTAAACGCTCTTGAACGTCATTCATGCTTTTGTGCGTGTTTGATTTGGACGAGGCGGCAACATGCAAAGTTCTGTGCGAGTGATCGGTGTCAACAACACCCGGAGGAGCAGCGGCAGATCCTGACGTCAGAAGTACCCTCAACAAAACTACTCACCAGGGCGCAGTAGGTCTCGGGCGGGTCCCCGCAGGTGATGTTGGGCGGATCCAGGGTCACCTTCAGGTACTGGGTCATGTCGGCCGCCTCCGGCTGGCAGGCCATGTAGTCCCAGGTGAGGCCCTCGTCGGAGTAGACCTGGGACTTGCACACGTCGTAGTGGCCCCACGCTGCGGGGTAGTGCTGCATGGCGGCTCGGCAAGCGCCGCACCACAACGCCTGCAGCGTCAGCGCCAGATAGAGATGCATGACCGCTCTTCCCTCGGCCCCTTCAAGCCGGACCTCCTTACAAAGACTTATGAGCAAGGCCCGCCTCTTCTTCTCCGTCTTCCTCTGACAGCGACTAAATCAGCGGAAGTAGGAAGACATGCCTTCCAGGTGACGTGCAAGCCTTTTTTCCTGTCTGAGGTTAGCAGCCCATGGAGAAGAGGACAGGATGGAGATGGCCCTTTAACGTGTCTGGCTGTCAATCATCCTGGGTGGCAACCTGAAACGCAGAAGGGCGGATGAACAAAAAGTTCCAGGATTGAAAGTGAGTGACGGCAAAATGAGTCGGGATTTTAGAAAGCATAAGCGATTAAATCGATTGAATCAATTAAAAAAAAAAAAGTAGCTTTGATTTATTATGGGCCTGCTCGAATGCCAGCACGTTTCTCTGACGTCTAATATGAGACGAACCGGCCAACGAACCCCCACATATGTTATACCGTCGGAAAGGTCTCGTTCGTGCCGACAAGGGTACTTTAAGGTGGGAACATTTCGTGTTACCATGGCGACGCTATTCCGAAAACTAAACCGCCATGGGCCCATTGAATAATAGCGGATATTTCCAGCAGAACGCTCCGACCTGTGAGAGTACCTCCTCTTGTAGCTCAGCCACACTTTCACGTAGCTCGGTGCTTAACGTCTCATTTTGTTCACACACTTGTCTACTCTAACCCTGTGTGGGGAGGCGAAGCCGGCAGACCGACAGCGAGGCCTGGGCCGTCGGGACCGACTCCGAGATGGCGGCGAGGAGGCGTGGCAGGCAGTCCAACAGGGAGGCAGGGCACACCGGAGCCCGCTCCGAAATGGTGGCGAGGAGGTGGGGACGGTGCGCGCGACGGTAAGAGGAGCTGAGAAGCAACTCGCAAAAGACTGAGTATTATTTGGAAAAATAAAACAAAGTCACAACCCTGCTCAACCATGTCCTTCGTTGGTGGTCCTGCGAACCCACCCGGCAGTTGGAGACTGTCACACCCTGGCTAAAACGTTTTGACGTCCAATGTTTGGTTTTGACTGGATGGCCATCGACTGTTATCATGCCATCGTTAGCACACATGCTATGTGTCAGCATTTTTATTTAAACATGCTACTGTTTTAGGCTAGCTCTGTGTCTCATTTTGTACAGTTACACCTAAAACTCATGCAAAGCAGCCCATAATATCATTGCTCATACTTCAGTTTATTATTTTTATAGTTCCGCACGTTTCTCTTACGTCTAAGACGAGACGAACGAGCCAACCGTCGGAAATGTCTCGTTCGTCCCGAGAAGCGTACTATAAGGTGGGAACATTTTGTGTTGCCATGGCGACGCTATTCCGAAAACTAGATCGCCATGGGCCCATTGAATAGGTACGCAACCGTTATAATGGCGGATATTTCCAGCAGAACGCTCCGACCTGTGAGAGTACCTCCTCTTGTAGCTCAGCCACACTTTCACGTAGCTCGGTGCTTAACGTCTCATGTTGTACTTTAACCCTGGCTAAAAAGGTTTAGACGTCCAATGTTTGGTTTTGGCTGGATGGCCATCGGCTGTTATCATGCTGTGGTTAGCACTCATGCTAAGTGTTAGCATTTTTTAATGGACATATGCTACTGTTTTAGGCTAGCTCTGTGGCTCATTTTGTATAGTTACACCTAAAACTCACAGATTCAGACACTCTGCACCATCTAATAAGTACGGCGATTTCTGGCAACGCCCGGCCAGAGGTCCAGGGCACAGATAGCAGGCCCATCAAATTTTTTACGGGAATTTTCTAGTTAATAATTATTATCATTATTATTATTATTATTATTATTATTATTATTATTATTATTATTATTATAATAATAATAATAATAATAATAATAATAATAATATTATTAACTAGAAAATAATATTATTATTATTATTATTATTATTATTATTATTATTAATAATAATAATAATAATATTATTATTATTATTATTATTATTATTATTATTATAATAATAATAATAATATTATTGTTATTTAGTAGTAATAGTAGTAGTACATTTCAAACATGTTTACAAAGTTACAGCAACAATGTCTGAAAGGGAAGCAAAGCATAGGCATACATGCGCTTCACTTTTCCCAAAATGGAATAAATTCATTTTTGTCCTCAAAATTCTACACGCAATACCACATGATGACAATGTGAATAGCTTTTTTTATTTTTCTAGTTTGAAAGTGTGTTAAAAATAAAATACTGGAAAAAATCAGATGTACATAAAGTATTCACAGCAACTTTGGCAGCAATTACAGCCTCAAGTCTTTTTGAATACGATGCTTGGCACACCTTTCGCTCATTCGCCCAAAGGTTGTGAATACTTATGTACGTTTGATTTATTTGTATTTATTTTTTTATTTGTAAAAAATTTGCTAAATAAAAACAAATAAAATAATAAACTCCACATTGTCATGATAGGTTATTTGGCGTAGAATTTTGAGGACAAAATGTATTCTGTTTTGGGCTGTAACATAACATTTCGGGCGGCATGGCGTAGTGGGTAGAGCAACCGTGCCAGAAACCTGAGGGTTGCAGGTTCGCTCCCCGCCTCTTACCATCCAAAAATCGCTGCCGTTGTGTCCTTGGGCGGGACACTTCACCCTTTGCCCCCGGTGCCACTCACACCGGTGAATTGAATGATGAATGACAGGTGGTGGTCGGAGGGGCCGTTGGCGCAAATTGCAGCCACGCTTCCGTCAGTCTACCCCAGGGCAGCTGTGGCTATGAAAGTAGCTTACCACCACCAGGTGTGAATGATTGATGGGTTCTACATGTAAAGCGACTTTGGGTACTTAGAAAAGCGCTATATAAATCCCAGGTTTATTATATTATATAACAACATGTGGATAAAGTGAAGCGCTGTGAATACTTGCTGGTTGCACCGTATTTATATGATATATTTATATATTTTTTTGCGTTTTAATAAATTTGCATTGTCTATAATGGCAATTCACGTTGTCATTATAGGGTGTTAGGTGTGGAATTTTGAGGACAAAATGTATTCCATAACAAAATGTGGATAATGTGAAGCGCTGTGAATACCTGCTGGATGCACTATATTTATATGATATATTTATATTATGTTGCTTACATCAATAATCAGTGTTACTGTTCAAATTGAGAAAATCCGGATCGCCCGTAACTTTCCGCACGGTCACTACGATAAATTTTTTTTTTTTACTTTTTTTTTTTTTTTTGAATTAATGCTAACTTTTATTATGTTAAAACTGCAATTTCAGTATTCAGGTTTTTTGGTTTTTTTTTTTTAAACATAAAAGATTATGGCATGCAGAATAATGTGTATTTAGGAGAAAATTGTTGAAATAAACATTTATTCTGCATGCCATAACCTTTTATTCAATTTTTTTTTTTAAATAAATCAATACTGAAATTACAGTTTTAACATAATAAAAGTTAGCATTAATTTAAAAAAAAAAGAAGAAAAAAAAAAGGTGAAAAAAAATTATACTGTATAAAGTGTGTGCTATTCAATTAGTCAACTTATCCCAAAAATATATTCAATAGATTATTTAAATATTCCATAACTGCAGTGGACAATTTGGTCATTTTATTTTGTCAGGTTTCAGCAAAAAGTACGGGCATAGCAGTTTGTGGGGTGACTTTTGTGGAATCAGTTACATGAGGACATCAAATAAAGTAATACAATCATTTAGTTTAAAAATAAATACAAAAAAAACAAAAAACATTGACAGGTACAACAAAGAAGAAAAAACATAAAATATCTTAAGTAAATATTTAATTCCAAAAAACTACATTTGATAAACTAATGAGTGTTTATTATTTGTATTTTTGAGTATTTATGGATGCAATTATATATATATATATATATATATATATATATATTTTTTTTTTTTTTTTTTTCTTCTTCTTAATGGATATAATTATATATTATATTATATAATTTCCCTTGTGGATCAATAAAGTTTGTCTAAGTCTCTTCTGTAATTATATACTAAATATACTATACACTATAATAATAGTCATTTTATTTCAGACCCAGGGAGATCCATATCACAGAGAAAAAAACATACAATAAAACACTAATTAAAGAAATACAAGAAGGAATAAAATAAATAAAAACTTGTATGAAAAAAAAATATATACTAATAATAATATATACTAAATTAATTTTGTTAAATAAATTCAGGGCTTCACGGTGGCAGAGGGGTTAGTGCATCTGCCTCACAATACGAAGGTCCTGAGTAGTCTTGGGTTCAATCCCGGGCTCGGGATCTCTCTGTGTGGAGTTTGCATGTTCTCCCCGTGACTGTGTGGGTTCCCTCCGGGTACTCCGGCTTCCTCCCACTTCCAAAGACATGCACCTGGGGATAAGTTGATTGGCAACACTAAATTGGCCCTCGTGTGTGGATGTGAGTGTGAATGTTGTCTGTCTATCTGTGTTGGCCCTGCGATGAGATGGCGACTTGTCCAGGGTGTACCCCGCCTTCCGCCCGATTGTAGCTGAGATAGGCTCCAGCGCCCCCCGCGACCCCAAAGGGAATAAGCGATAGAAAATGGATGGATGGATGGATAAATAAATTCATGTATTATTGATAAAGCATCAGATTATTATATCTGAGTGATGGGGCAGGACTTGTTTGCTTCTTCCTGCTCCTTTTGGGACCGTGTTATTTTATGTCATTTACCTTTATTAAATTGTACAAATGGAGAGTATTATGATTGATATAAAAAGGATAAAGTGTTAAGTATTTAGTTTAATGTTCACCTCTGACTGAGGTCCTTTGGAACAAGAGGCCGGAACATAAACCGGAGGTGCAATCCGAGGCATGCAGTCACCCGTTGTCACATTCATTTTTTCTCCCAACACAAAAAAAATACCTTTTATTTCCCAGTCAAGGTGTTTCCTATCAAACATGACGTGCAACCTGTCTCCAATCACAAGGGCACCTGGCACGCCTCGGGGGTATTTCTGTCACAATAGACTAAGTCCAACGCCTCCTCTCAGCTTTGAGTGCATGGCAGCCCTGTGTGCCGCACACTGGGATGGATACGCCGGAGACGGCTCGACTGAAGTCTGGGATGATGGGAAGGTATGTTTCCAAAACAAGTCGGTGATGAGAGCGCGTCGCCATGACGACGCTAAGTGACAACACTTTCACTTAGGGGTGAACTCCCAGCAGGCACAAGGCATTGAAACAACGTTGAGAAATTGTTGATTTAGGTCCTGATAATATTAAACATAATGTTGAAACAACATGCTTTTTGTCGACGTTTAATCAATGTCGGGTTCTGACTTTGATTTGACCGTTGAATTTTGGTAATTTCCCAACCAATATTCTACAACACAAATACAACGTTGAAACAACATGCTTTTTAGCAACGTTAAATCAATGTTAGGTTCTAATGTTTGACCATTGAATTTTGGTAATTTCCCAACCAATATTCTACAACACAAACATAACGTTGAAACAACATGCTTTTTGACGACGTTTAATCAATGTTGGGTTCTGACGTTGATTTTACCATGAATTTTGGTCAATTCCCAACCAATATTCTACAACACAAATACAACGTTGAAATAAACATGCTTTTTGACTTCGTTTAATCAATGTTAGGTTTTAATGTTTGACCATTGCATTTTGGTCATTTCCCAACCAATATCCTACAACACAAATACAACATTGAAACAACATGCTTTTTGACAACGTTTAATTAATGTCAGGTTCTGACGTTGATTTGACCATTGAATTTTGGTCAATTTCCAACCAATATACTACAACACAAATACAACGTTGAAACAACATGCTTTTTAACAACGTTAAATCAATGCTGGATTCTAATCTTCGACCATTGAATTTTGGTCAATTCCCAACCAATATACTACAACACAAATACAACGTTGAAACAACATGCTTTTTACCACGTTTAATCAATGTTGGGTTCTGACGTTGATTTTACCATGAATTTTGGTCAATTCCCAACCACTATTCTACAACACAAATACAACGTTGAAACAACATGCTTTTGGACTACGTTTAATCAATGTCAGGTTGTAACGTTGACTTGACCATTGAATTTTGGTCATTTCCCAAACATTATTCCGCAACACAAACATAACGATAAACAACATGCTTTTTGTCAACGTTAAATCAATGTTAGGTTCTAATGTTTGACCATTGAATTTTGGTAATTTCCCAACCAATATCCTACAACACAAATACACCATTGAAACAACATGCTTTTTGACTACGTTTAATCAATGTCAGGTTCTGACGTTGATTTGACCATTGAATTTTGGTCAATTCCCAACCAATATTCTACAACACAAATACAACATTGAAACAACATGATTTTTGACAACGTTTAATCAATGTCAGGTTGTAACGTTGACTTGACCGTTGAATTTTGGTTATTTCCCAACCATTATTCCACAATACAAACAACGTTGAAACAACATTCTTTTTGTCAACGTTTAATCAATGTTAGGTTCTAATGTCTGACCATTGAATTTTGGTAATTTCCCAACCAATATCCTACAACACAAATACAACATTGAAACAACATGCTTTTTGACAAAGTTTAATCAATGTCAGGTTCTGACGTTGATTTGACCATTGAATTTTGGACATTTCCCAACCATTATTCCACAACACAAACATTACGTTGAAACAACATATTTTGTCCATCCATCCATTTCCTACCGCTTGTCCCTTTTGGGGTCGCGGGGGGTGCTGAAGCCTATTTTAGCTGCATTGACAACGTTTAATCAATGTTGGGTTCTGACGTTGATTTGACCATTGAATTTTGGTCATTTCCCAACCAATATTCTACAACACAAATACAACGTTGAAACAACATGCTTTTTGACAACGTTAAATCAATGTTATGTTCTAATCTTTGACCATTGAATTTTGGTCATTTTCCCACCAATATTCTACAACACAAATACAACATTGAAACAACATACTTTTTACCACGTTTAATCAATGTTGGGTTCTGACGTTGATTTTTACCATGAATTTTGGTCAATTCCCAACCAATATTCTACAACACAAATACAACGTTGAAACAACATGCTTTTGGACTACGTTTAATCAATGTCAGGTTGTAACGTTGACTTGACCGTTGAATTTTGGTCATTTCCCAACCATTATTCCACAACACAAACATAACGTGGAAACAACATGCTTTTTGTCAGCGTTAAATCAATGTTAGGTTCTAATGTTTGACCATTGAATTTTGGTCATTTCCCAACCAATATCCTACAACACAAATACAACATTGAAACAACATGCTTTTTGACTACGTTTAATCAATGTCAGGTTCTGACGTTGAATTGACCATAGAATTATGGTCATTTCCCAACCACTATTCTACAACACAAATACAACGTTGAAACAACATGCTTTTTAACAACGTTAAATCAATGTTGGATTCTAATCTTCGACCATTGCAATTTTGGTCGATTCCCAACCAATATACTACAACACAAATACAACATTGAAACAACATGCTTTATGTCAGCGTTAAATCAATGTTGGATTGTAATCTTCGACCATTGCAATTTTGGTCATTTCCCAACCAATATCCTACAACACAAATACAACATTGAAACAACATGCTTTTTGACTACGTTTAATCAATGTTGGATTCTAATCTTCGACCATTGAATTTTGGTCAATTCCCAACCAATATACTACAACACAAATACAATGTTGAAACAACATGCTTTTTGTCAACGTTTAATCAATGTTAGGTTCTAATATTTAAACATTGAATTTTGGTCATTTCCCAACCAATATTCTACAACAAAAATATAACATTGAAACAACATGCTTTTTGATGATGTTTAATCAATGTCAGGTTCTGACATTGATTAGACCATTGAAATTTGGTGATTTCCCCAAAAAAATTCCACAACACAAACATAACGTTGAAACAACATGCTTTTTGACGACGTTTAATCAATGTTGGGTTCAAACGTTGATTTGACCATTGGATTTTGGTCAATTCCCAACCAATATTCTACAACACAAATACAATGTTGAAACAACATGCTTTTGTCCATTCATCCATTTCCTACCGCTTGTACCTTAAACCCAACGTTTAATCAATGTTGGGTTTTAACGTTGATTTTATCATTGAATTTTGGTCATTTCCCAGCTAATATTCCACAACACAAACAACGTTGAAACAACATGCTTTTTGACAATGTTTAATCAATGTCGGATTATGACTTTTATTTTGACCATTGAATTTTGGTCATTTCCCAACCAACATTCTACAACACGAATACAACGTTGAAACAACATGCTTTTTGACGACGTTTAAAGAATGCTGGGTTGTTGAGTTTTAACGTTCGTATTTGTTGTGGCTTTTGCGATCATGCTGTAGCTGAAAGTTGTGTTTGTTGTATCTCTTCTCGGCTACCGTCGCTGTTAATTAAAGTGAGAGTAGTGGCAGATCAAACCATTTCTCATTCCACCTGAAAAAGCTTGGGTTGCGCTTAATCTTTCAAGTAAATCTACTGTATATTCAATCTGGAGAGATGTTGGTTGCACTTCATTTTTGATATTAATGTATTATTTTTTATGTTGAAAAACAAAAGCAGAAGTCGCAGATAAATTGACAGTTAAAATGTTGGTTACTGTACTTTTATTGAAAATGTGAGAAGAAAATTGTTAATTCTACCTAAAGTGTTGGTTGGACTTTATTCTAATAAGATGTGAATGCATCGGCCATTAATTGTTGTTTACTTGCTTGTTTGTATCCATAATTCACTCGTACACAATTCCCTTACAAGAAATAACAAGAAATATAGGAAACTATTCCCACACGGGGCGGACTTGTAAAATCCCGGCATGATAACCTAAAAATAAAGACAACTTCCGATTGTTTTCTTTGTCTTACTTTGGCCAAAAATAAAAAAATAAACATTCTGAAAATGTTCATATTACGAATAATTCTCTTGGCAAAACACTTCAAATCAGTTGAAAATTCCGAGGAAAAAAATTGATGCCGTTTCAAAAACACTGTCAAGAATACAACGAACTTAGACTTTGTCTCAGAGTTTTTACAAAGCCATTAAACTTCAAGCGCTTCCGGTTTAGGATCCTCAATGCTAGCAGTTCACCATTAAAAAAAGTTTGGAAAAGCAATCGAGTGTTTCCTCAAACCACCGCATTGGTGATATCTGCAACTGCCGCAACACATTCATTTACCATGACTCAACTATTACAACTATAATATAAACATCACAATTATCAAAAAGACACCGTTGTCAAAATCAAGGTAACATAACTACAAACGTTAATGTGAACATTGTAGATTTAAGCATAAAATAAAATGGAACAACACTAGTAGAAACACATTTTTACAATGGAGTTCAGGGTGTGCATCGTGCATTCCACCAATTGCAAGCGGAACTAAGTGAAGTGAATTATATTTATATAGCGATTTTTCTCTAGTGACTCAAAGCGCTTTACATAGTGAAACCCAATATCTAAGTTACATTTAAAGCAGTGTGGGTGGCACTGGGAGCAGGTGGGTAAAGTGTCTTGCCCAAGGACACAACGGCAGGGACTAGGATGGCGGAAGCCGGGATCGAACTGGCAACCCTCAATTTGCTGGCACGGCCACTCTACCAACCGAGCTCTACCAACCGAGCTACACCGCCCCAACTAGAAAGATAATTGTCAAATTGACTTAAGTCTTTGCATCTTACCGTTTCGTTATTTTTTTCTGTTGAGTGGATAATTTACAATGAAAAAAAATGTATTTTGCGTCGATACTGCCGCCAGCATGCACCTGTGCCAATTAGAGTAGCGGGAGCCAATCCAGAGGGCGCCTAAAGTCAGCTGACACGTCATCTTTAAACACGTGTGACGTGGGTTACACTTGAATTGCTGACATCCAGTGGACACATTTAGAACAGCAGTCTCTTCCATAAAAAAAAGTAAAAATGCAGTTTATTTTTATACTCAGCAATTGGATCTTGTGGGCCGGTTTAAATATCTGGGCCGTACGTTTGACACCCCTGTTCTAGATAAACTATCTTTGTTGCATTGAACAAAGAGAGCACAATCTACCAAGTCATATTCCTTGTGTGCTAAACATACTTAGCCAATAAATCTGATTCTGATGCCAGCCACTTGGTCCAGCTCCTCCCGGGGGATCCCGAGGCGTTCTCAGGCCAGCCGGGAGACACAGTCTTCCCAACGTGTCCTGGGTCTTCCCCGTGGCCTCCTACCGGTTGGACGTGCCCGAAACACCTCCCTCGGGAGGCGTTTGGGTGGCATCCTGACCAGATCCCCGAACCACCTCATCTGGCTCCTCTCCATGTGGAGGAGCAGTGGCTTTACTTTGAGTTCCTCTCGGATGACAGAGCTTCTCACCCTATCTCTAAGGGAGAGCCCCGCCACCCGGCGGAGGAAACTCATTTCGGCCGCTTGTACCCGTGATCCTGTCCTTTCGGTCATAACCCAAAGCTCATGACCATAGGTGAGGATGGGAACGTAGATCGACCGGTAAATTGAGAGCTTTGCCTTCCGGCTCAGCTCCTTCTTCACTACAACGGATCGATACAGCGTCCGCATTACTGAAGACGCCGCACCGATCCGCCTGTCGATCTCACCATCCACTCTTCCCTCACTCGTGAACAAGACTCCGAGGTACTTGACTTGGGGCAGGGTCTCCTCCCCAACCCGGAGATGGCACTCCACCCTTTTCCGGACGAGAACCATGGACTCGAACTTGGAGGTGCTGATTCCCATCCCAGTCGCTTCACACTCGGCTGTGAACCGATCCAGTGAGAGCTGAAGATCCTGGCCAGATGAAGCCATCAGGACCACATCATCTGCAAAAAGCAGAGACCTAATCCTGCAGCCACCAAACCGGATCCCCTCAACGCCTTGACTGCGCCTAGAAATTATGTCCATAAAAGTTATGAACAGAATGGGTGACAAAGGGCAGCCTTGGCGGAGTCCAACCCTCACTGGAAATGGGTCCGACTTACTACCGGCAATGCGGACCAAGCTCTGACACTGATCATACAGGGAGCGGACTGCCACAATCAGACAGTCCGATACCCCATACTCTCTGAGCACTCCCCACAGGACTTCCCGGGTTTCCATCCATCAATCCATCCATCTTCTTCCGCTTATCCGAGGTCGGGTCGCGGGGGCAGCAGCTTAAGCAGGGAAGCCCAGACTTCCCTCTCCCCAGCCACTTCGTCCAGCTCCTCCCGGGGGATCCCGAGGCGTTCCCAGGCCAGCCGGGAGACATAGTCTTCCCAACGTGTCCTGGGTCTTCCCCGTGGCCTCCTACCGGTCGGACGTGCCCGAAACACCTCCCTTGGGAGGCGTTCAGGTGGCATCCTGACCAGATGCCCGAACCACCTCAGCTGGCTCCTCTCGATGTGGAGGAGCAGCGGCTTTACTTTGAGCTCCCCCCGGATGACAGAGCTTCTCACCCTATCTCTAAGGGAGAGACCCGCCAGTTTAGTTTAATTTATTAAGGATCCCCATTAGTCTACACCGCAGTGGATACTATTCTTCCTGGGGTCCAGGCAAAAAACATCGCACAATTAAAAAACAAAATATTACACGTTACACGGGTACATGGTCGGATGCTTTCTCCAAGTCCACAATATTACAGTATCTGTAAAATATTATTTCATGTTTTGTTTGTACACAGCTAGCCAGACAATGTATGCACTGTAGTTGTACTATCACGCATGTATCATGATCGATATTAAAGTGTGACTCACTCGATGGACAGTCGTCTCTTCGGTCTAACTCCTTTTTCCCGGTTTATTTGGGTAAGCACACCGTCCATGTTGAAATAGCTCATTTTGTAGATTCGAGTCGCTTTCACCTCACTCTCTCGGCTTCCAACGTCTAGCCCTTCCTTCGTGTTGGGAGCAGCAGTTCATCCTCAGTATATTCAGCTTCAAAAAGATGAGGTTGCGAATCCTCATTTGTCCAAAAATAGTCGCCTTCATGTTTGTTTTCCGGCATTGATTAAAATGACCAAAATACGGAAAATATTGTAGATATTACATATTGTTATGAATGTGTAAATAACCTCCAGTTAGCCGCATTTTGCAAGCTTTTTTTTTATCGTCTTTATGGTCCTAAAGAATGTGTGTTCTTGTCTCATTATGATAGTAAAAGATAAGCAAAATAACAAAAATAAAAAAGTGCAGTTCCCCTTTAAGCATGAACTAGTGGTAGCAAAAAGCGAGCAACATAAACTTACATGAAGGACCACACCCGTGGTGTGTCGCGAGCAAGACTGCCAGGCTAAGTGATCGGGGAGGCAGGTATAAATAGCCCTCTGATTAGTGATCAGGAGCAGGTGAGTGTCCTGACCAGTAACCAGAGGCAGGTGTGGAAAATCAGTGTTGATGGCCACTCAGGGAGCATGAGAAGCGAAATGAACAACAAACTAAGGCGATATAATAATCATGGCCATAACATTATAGACATATATTCCTATTGTAATACTTAAACTGTTATTTCTTTTCTACACACATTTTTTCATGCATTTTTTTATTTATTTTCCAGCACTTTCAGGTGTCTAAGGTTGATACCAACATGTATTTCGATACTTTTCGGTATCACAAAAAAATTTCATTATTGGCTTTATTTTAATAAAAAATCTTAGGGAACATTAAACGTATGTTTATTATTGCAATTTAGTCCTTAAATATAATAGTGAACATACTAGACAACTTGTCTTTAAGTAGTAAGTAAACAAACAAAGGCTCCTAATTAGTCTGCTGACGTGTGCAGGAACATATTGTGTCATTTATCATTATATTACTTTGTCAAAATTATGAGGGACAAACTGTAAAAATTTATCATTAATCAACTTGTTCATTGTGGAGGGGGGCGTGGTCTGCGGGCCTGCCGCGGAGCGGGGTGTGTAAAGCCCGGCCTCGAAGCCAGCGGCAGGTGAGTGGATTGCCCAGCTGGGGCTGGTTATCTAATCACCTGTCGCCCTTATTAGCAGCAGTCGGAACGAGACACAGTGTTGGCGTTGGAGCGAGAGAGAGACACGCCGAGAGTGTGTTGTCGTGGCGTGTGCACACATAAAACAATTGTCTTAACCTGACTATCGGGCTTACACGAGGATCTGTCGTGATCAGGGGAACCCACGGGAGGGCAACCTCCATATTCATTTACTGTTAATATCTGCTTATTTTCTCTTTCAACATGTTCTATCTACACTTCTGTTAAAATGTAATAATCACTTATTCTTCTCTTGTTTGGATACTTTACATTAGTTTTGGATGATACCACAAATGTAGGTATCGATCCGATACCAAGTAGTTACAGGATCATATTTAAAGTCATAATTCAAGTCCTCATATGTCCAGGGATGTATTTCCTGAGTTTATAAACATAACATACATTTAAAAAAAAGGAAAGAAAAAAATTCTGAAGATAAAAAATATCGATGTAATCATAGTAGCTCTTGTACTTGGTATCATTACAGTGGATGTTAGGTGTAGATCCATCCATGGAGTTTGTACGCTCCTACGGTGTGTAGTGGAGCATGTTTCGCTATTCTTCGTCCTCCAGTGATAATGCTACTTGTAAGAAACATACTTTATTCGCAGCCATGGAGGCGAGGATTAGTGATTTTAGATGTAGCTAAAACATTAGCCGCTAATTAGCTAGCCATGTTTTATAGCACCTCTTCCTGAGGGTGTTTCAGTGTTATAACTTCACCTTTATCTTTAGTTTTTAAGCCAAATTGCATCTCTTTTCTGTCTACACACTGTGTCTGCTTGTAAGTACTCAGTGTGTGTGCGCTGCCGAACATGCTCCTTTGCTCGTAAAACCAGCACTGCCATGACCGTTAAAAAAATAAAATAAAATGGGGAACCGGTATAGCTCGGTTCGTAGAGTGGCCGTGCCAGCAATTTGACGGTTCCAGGTTCGATTCCTGCTACTGCCAACCTAGTCACTGCTGGTTTAAAAATGTAACTTAGATATTGGGTTTCACAATTTAAAGCGCTTTGAGTCACTAGAGAAAAGTGCTATATAAATATAATTTACTTCACCGGTACTTTTCAAACAGAGTACAATACTGTTTTTGATTCATTAGTACCGCGATGCTATACTAGTATCGGCATATCGTACAACCCTAGTTATTAGAATTAACATATGGAGCAGGTGTAGGACTCGATACGTTCTACTTCTTCCCTCTCCTTTCCAGTCATGTTAAATTGTGCAAATGTGCACGAGTTGTAAGGTGTGTGAAAAGGGGCCAAGGGGTCTTAATAGACCCCTGGAATGTAAAACGTGAAAATACGTGCACGGGCGAGAAGTCAGCAGGTCAGGGAGCAGCCAATTATTCAGAGGAAGTACGGACCTGTTCCCATCAGGAGACATACTATTTTCCTGTTAAGGGGCAGAGTAAAGATCTACGTAGAAACGTGTGTGTGTTCCACCTAGGACCTCCGGATAGAGCCAGGTTAGAGTCATGTGACAACCAGAGAGTTGGTTTTATATATATATATATATATATATATATATATATATATATATATATACAGTACAGGCCAATAGATTTGGACATACTTTCTATATCTGTATTTTCATGACTATTTACATTGTAGATTGTCACTAAAGGCATCAGAACTGTGAATGACACATGTGGAGTTATGCACTTAACAAAACAGAACTTGTTTTGTATTCTAGTTTCTTTAAAATAGCCACCCTTTGCTCTGATTACTGCGTTGCATACTCTTGGTATTCTCTCAATGAGCTTCAAGAGGTAGTCACCTGAAATGGTTTTCACTTTCACCGCACACAGTGTTGATGCCTTCAGTGACAATCTACAAGGTCATGAAAATAAAGAAAATGCTATATATATATATATATATATATATATATATATATATATATATATATATATATATATATATATAAAAATATATATATATACATGTATACACACATATATATATATATAAATAAATAAATGATAAATGGGTTGTACTTGTATAGCGCTTTTCTACCTTCAAGGTACTCAAAGCGCTTTGACACTACTTCCACATTTACCCATTCACACACACATTCACACACTGATGGAGGGAGCTGCCATGCAAGGCGCTAACCAGCACCCATCAGGAGCAAGGGTGAAGTGTCTTGCTCAGGACACAACAGACATGACGAGGTTGGTACTAGGTGGGGATTGAACCAGGGACCCTCGGGTCGCGGACGGCCATTCTTCCACTGCGCCACGCCGTCCCTATATATATATATATATATATATATATATATATATATATATATATATATATATATATATATATATATATATATATGTGTATATATATATATATATATATATATATATATATATATATATATATATATATATATATATATATATATATGTGATTTAGGGCTATATAAATAAACATTGATTGATTGATTGATATTTATACATACACATATATATAAAAAAAAAAATATATATATATATATATATACACACACACACACATTCATATATAAATATAAACAACATATATACAAACATTCATATGTATTGTACGTATAGACAATATATACATATAGACTATATATATATATGTATATATATATATATATATATATATATACATATATATACACACACGCATTTATACAAATAATATATATATATATATATATATACAAATAACATATATATATATATACACATATACATATATATAATTTATATATATATATATACATATACATATATATATATATATATATACATATACATATATATATATTTATACATATAAAAATATATATATATATATAAATACTGTATATACACACACATTCATATATAAATATAGATAACATATATACAAACTGTACGTATAGACAATATATACATATGGACTATATATGTATATATATATATATATGTATATATATTTACACACATATATACATATAATATATATCCATCCATCCATCCATTTTCTACCGCTTATTCCCTTTTGGGGTCGCGGGGGGCGCTGGAGCCTATCTCAGCTACAATCGGGCGGAAGGCGGGGTACACCCTGGACAAGTCGCCACCTCATCGCAGGGCCAACACAGATAGACAGACAACATTCACACTCACATTCACACACTAGGGCCAATTTAGTGTTGCCAATCAACCTATCCCCAGGTGCATGTCTTTGGAGGTGGGAGGAAGCCGGAGTACCCGGAGGGAACCCACGCAGTCACGGGGAGAACATGCAAACTCCACACAGAAAGATCCCGAGCCCGGGATTGAACCCAAGACTACTTAGGACCTTCGTATTGTGAGGCAGATGCACTAACCCCTCTGCCACCGTGAAGCCCATATAATATATATATATATATATATATATATATATATATATATATATATATATATATATATATATATATATATATATATATATATATATATATATATATATATATATATATATATATGGTAGGTTCAGAGACAGAAGTGTAGTTAAAATAACAAATAACAAAAAGTAGTGCAGCAGAAAAATGCACAAAAAAGGCTAAACAGTCATCCTGATTGGCAATCAGGGACAGGTGAGGGAGCCTGCTAACTATACTGTAAAAACACTGTATTTTTTTTTCAATATTCAGGGGGTTTATCTCGATATATTATTGATATGTTATTGGCGATGATGGGGGGCCTTTTGGGAGTCTTATGCATGGGGTCCTAGAATTTGGTGCTACTTCTCTGTATGTAAATAATATGTGTTTATTGGCTAAAAAAGTGGCGATGCAATGCTTTCAATGACACAACATGCTCCCCATTCAGAGTTCCCTCCAACAGCCAGGAGTCGTGGGTGGCCCTGCCTCAGAAGTGCTAATAGTTCCAATTAAAGGCATTAGTAATACACGCACAGGACTCTCAAAGCAAGTCGACTCCACGCCGATACGGACGGGGCTCGGCACAAATTATTACCAGGGATGCATTCGCACCTTTTTTTATTTTTTTTTATTTTTAATTTCACGCATTTTATGCACTTTCAAGGGCAATTTCTGACACGGCTTCTGTCCTGCCTCTTTTACTTTCATCTCCCCTGCCTCGTCCTGTTTCATATTCCCCACCAGCGCTTTGCAAAAAAAAAAAAAAAAAAAAAAAAAAGAAGAAGAAGGAACAAGAGCACAGGAGAGGGAAGGGCATGAAGACAGGAGGGCAGACAGTCAGAGGTAGATAAAAGATAGATGAGGAAGGATGGAAGCTTCCTTTTTCTGTATGCTCACTAGATAGGTCATGTGGAGCCTGGTCCTGGAAACGTTCCTGCAAAACACGCCAAGAACGTGGTCACGTTTCTTAAAATGTCGACGCCGACAAGTGGCTGGCTTATGAACCTTTAATCATATCGGCCGCTGGCAAATGGGTGCAGCGAATGCAACACAGCCATTTTCCAGGCTTCTTTTTGCAGGTCTGAAAAGGCGTTTTGGTGTCACCTTCCCATCAATCGGCCACCGGTTAACATCGGCCCATTTTAGGATAGGATCGGATAGGATAGGTCATTATTGCCATTGCAACAAGTACAACGAAACTATGTTTTCAGCACAAACCATCCATCCATCTTCTTCCGCTTATCCGAGGTCGGGTCGCGGGGGCAGCAGCCTAAGCAGGGAAGCCCAGACTCTCCTCTCCCCAGTCACTTCGTCCAGCTCCTCCCGGGGGATCCCGAGGCGTTCCCAGGCCAGCCGGGAGACATAGTCTTCCCAACGTGTCCTGGGTCTTCCCCGTGGCCTCCTACCGGTTGGACGTGCCCTAAACACCTCCCTTCTCACCCTATCTCTAAGGGAGAGCCCCGCCACCCGGCAGAGGAAACTCATTTCGGCCGCTTGTACCCGTGATCTTGTCCTTTCGGTCATAACCCAAAGCTCATGACCATAGGTGAGGATGGGAACGTAGATCGACCGGTAAATTGAGAGCTTTGCCTTCCGGCTCAGCTCCTTCTTCACCACAACGGATCGATACAGCGTCCGCATTACTGAAGACGCCGCACCGATCCGCCTGTCGATCTCACGATCCACTCTTCCCAGACTCCGAGGTACTTGAACTCCTCCACTTGGGGCAGGGTCTCCTCCGCAACCCGGAGATGGCACTCCACCCTTTTCCGGGTGAGAACCATGGACTCGGACTTGGAACTATGTTTTCAGCACAAACCCGTTCAAGATGAGACAAACAAACAGTGTACAGGGTTACAGAACAGGAACGCTGATGGGTCGCCACGAGGCGCCCCGTACAAGATAGGAAAAAGGTCAAACGCTGGGGGAGAAGATGAGTAAAAAAATACAATCTAGACTGGGCTCCTAAGGGGGCCGAGTCTGGAGTGGGAAAAAACCTCCATGCCATGCACACATAAACATGTTACATATAATCACGACAACTCGCAACAGAGGAGTTGGGGCCCTGGAGGTCGACTGCTGCTATGAAGCGCTGCCAGCCATCCAACACCCCGAAGGGGAATCAAGCGGTGGTGAAGGCGTGGGGTGAGGGAGGGAGGGTGTGTGTATATATGCCCATTGTCTTGCGTGTGTTGATGTAGTGTCCATAGGCCTGGGGTCGTTCTGCATGCCAGCAAAAGTTCGACTCCAGGTCAAAAGCGTCCATCATTGAGGTGTCCTCGGGGATGTTTTCAGAACGTCAAGGCCATTCGAGGGAGTCAAACCGTAGATTAGGAGTTTTGTTTTTCCGCGAGCAGACATTACAATGGCTTGTCTGTTCTATTCGTCCATGCTGGCCCTCATGTCCAATGTTTCCCTTTCAACCAGCTTTTCCATGATGTGATCCGTCTTGCGATTCAGTTCATACATTTTAGAGACAAAGTAGAGTTTACCAATGTCAAGACTATATACAGTGGCGATCAAAAGTTGTAAAGAACATAATGTCATGGCCTGCCTTGAGTTTCCAATCATTTCTACACTGCAAAAAGTCAGTGTTCAAAAACAAGAAAAAACTAAACAAAAATGAGGGGTATTTTCTTTTAACTAAGCAAAATTATCTGCCAATAGAACAAGAAAATTTGGCTCGTCAAGACTTTCCAAAACAAGTAAAATTAGCTAACCTCAATGGACCCAAAAAATACCTTAAAATAAGTACATTCTCACTAATAACAAGTGCACTTTTCTTGGTAGAAAAAAAAACAGAACTTGAAGGACTATATTTTGATTTATATTGCAGTCTACTGCAAATATATATATATATATATATATATATATATATATATATATATATATATATATATATATATATATATATATATATATATATATATATCACAGTATATTATTTGGCATATACTGTAAATGATAATAGAACCATTTCAAAATGGGCTACAAAGGCTCCTAAGGAATATATTGTGTCGTTTTCAGTTGTATTATTTTCTCAAAACTATTATTAATATACTTGTTAATATCTGGTTACTTTCTGTTGTAACATGTTCTATCTACACTTCTGTTAAAAGGTAATAATCACTTATTCTTCTGTTGTCTGATACTTAACATTCACTTTGGGTGATACTAGAAATTACAGGAGCAGCATTGGTCATACCAATGATACTGACACTGATACACTCATTTCCTAATATTGGCTCTGATTTAAAGTACCAGTATAATGGAAAAAAAAGTTGACTTAATATTGAAGTGATTATCATATATTTCTGATTTATAAGACTTAGTATATAGATATGATCAAAATAATATACATCTCACAGATTCCTGAGCCAGAACCTTTTGTTTTGGAGCCCGAATATAAGGAGGATGAGAAACAAGTTTCAGAAGCTAAACGGACGCAGCTTTAGTGAAACACTAAAACTACGTAAGGAAGAGGGCCACAGTTTCAAGGGTCCAAGTGCTCAGGGGCCGGACATCGAAATGTGGATGTTTCTTCAGAAAGTGCATCCGCTGGTTGGACTGCGTTTACTTAAATGCAAAGTAAAACACACCGCACTGTCAATAAATTCACTATTCTGCCCTCGCTACTCGTTTCCAGCGTGTGCAGCTCGACAGATAGTTAACGGCACGAAGAAACAGAAGTTCCAGACGTTTTGTTGATGAATGATGCTTCTTTTGAATTACATACAAAAGAAGTGAAGTTGTCACGTTGTGTGAATGGTAAATAAAAACAGAATAAAATGATTTGCAAATCCTTTTCAACTTATATTCAATTGAATGGACTGTAAAGACAAGATATTTAACGTTCGAACTGGAAAACTTTTTGCAAATATTAGCTCATTTGGAATTTGGTGCCTGGGAAATGTTTAAAAAAAAGCTGGCACGGGTGGCAAAAAAGACTGAGAAAGTTGAGGAATGCTCGTCAAACACTTATTTGGAACATCCCACAGGTGAACAGGCTAATTGGGAACAGGTGGGTGCCATGATTGGGTGTAAAAGCAGTTTCCATGAAATGCTCAGTCATTCACAAACAAGGACGGGGCGAGGGTCACCACTTTGTCAACAAATGCGTGAGCAAAATTGTCCAACAGTTAAAGAACAACATTTCTCAACGAGCTATTGCAAGGAATTTAGGGATTTCACCATCTACGGTCTGTAATATCATCAAAAAGTTCAGATAATCTGGAGAAATCACTGCACGTAAGCGATGATATAACGGACCATCGATCACTCAGGCAGTACTGCATCAAAAAGTGACATCATTGTGTAAAGGATATCACCACATGGGCTCAGGAACACTTCAGAAAACCACTGTCAGTAACTACAGTCGGTTGCTACATCTGTAATTGCAAGTTAAAACTCTACTATGCAAAGCCAAAGCCGTTTATCAACAACACCCAGAAAAGCCGCCGGCTTCGCTGGGCCCGAGCTCATCTAAGATGGACTGATGCAAAGTGGAAAAGTGTTCTGTGGTCTGCCGAGCCCACATTTCAAATCGTTTTTGGAAACTGTGGACGTCGTGGACCAAAGAGGAAAAGAACCATCCGGATTGTTATAGGCGCAAAGTTGAAAAGCCAGCATCTGTGATGGTATGGTGGTGTATTAGTGCCCAAGACATGGGTAACTTACACATCTGTGAAGGAACCATTAATGCTGGAAGGTACGTACAGGTTTTGGAGCAACATATGTTACGTTATCATGGACGCCCCTGCTTATTTCAGCAAAACGATGCCAAGTCGCGTCTTACAACAGCGTGGCTTCATAGTAAAAAGAGTGCGGGTACTAGACTGGCCTGCCTGTAGTCCAGACCTGTCTCTTATTGAAAATGTGTGGTGCATTATGAAGCCTAAAATACCACAACGGAGACCCCCGGACTGTTGAACAACTTAAGCTGTACATCAAGCAAGAATGGGAAATAATTCCACCTGAAAAACTTAAAAAATGTGTCTTCTCAGTTCCCAACCGTTTACTGAGTGTTGTTAAAAGGAAAGGCCATGTAACACAGTGGTAACAAACTTTTTTGCAATGTGTTGCTGCCATTAAATTCTAAGTTAATGATTATTTGCAAAAACAAAAGTAGTTTCTCAGTGTGAACATGAAATATCTTGTCTTTGCAGTCTATTCAATTGAATATAAGTTGAAAAGGATTTGCAAAATGTTTTTAGTTACGATTTACACAACGTGCCAACTTCACTGGTTTTGTATATATGAATTAAAAACGACAAAGAGTCGGAGGTCAAAGATCAGGACCTCCTTAGTTTTGGCCCTCAATTGTTGTCGTTGCAGCGTCTCGTTACAGGATGCTGCTCACCAAGCATGTTTGAGCCGGCCTTTGAAGGCAATCAGTGCGTGACTCCTCCAGCCGCGCTCCACTTGCCTCGACCAGCTCCATCTGCCACAATACTCTATCAGTGATTTTTTTTTTGTGTGTGTGTGTGTGTGTCATCCTCCGCCCTTCCCCGAGCGTGCGAGTCTTGACACATGCACTGCTGTTTGTGCAGGGACAGCACTTTTGACAGGGCGACCGTGGCCGAGCTGCCCCAAGTTTGAGTGGAGGGGCCCCTCAGGCGGCCATGAAAGAGGAGTGTGGGGGGGGTCGCCACCAAGCCCCGGCTCTCTTTGCGACACAGGAACACCCGATGCATTATTAAAGGCGCTTTTTTTTTTTTCCTAAAAGACACGACTATGCAACCGCGGTGACATGCCTGGATACTCAAACACGTCCACTCTCGCTGCACAAGAAGATGCTCGCTGAGGCGGCTTGTGCAGAAATAGACATAAAACGTCCATAAGGAGACACTTAACATTTGTATCTGCCTTTAAAAAAAACCAACCCGATTTATATCCAATTGGAACTGTCACATGACCAGAGCTTTTTAAATAGTGACTTACTTAATTGTGTTATCTCAGCTCATTTTTTCCAAGTTATTTATGTATTTATTTATTTATTTTCAAGTTATTATTATCAGGAATGGGTTTATTTAATTGTATTTATTTATTTAATTATATTTTATATATATGTGGGCTTTGTACCGAGGATGTCGTTGTGGCTTGTGCAGCCCTTTGAGACACTTGTGATTTAGGGCTATATAAATAAAGATTGATTGATTGATTGATTTATTTATTTTATTTTTTATTTTTTTTATTATTCAATCCAACAAAACAATACACAACAATACCATAATAATGCAATCCAATTCCAAAACCAAACCCGACCCAGCAACATTCAGAATAGCAATAAACAGAGCAATTGAGAGAGTATAGTGAAAAATATTATACACCCCTTCAGAAAACATAAAGAATGATTGTAAAACACAACTAAAAACAGCCCAAATTGAAGACCTGTGATTATTTTTTTACAGTTTCTGTTACCAATATTTATTATTTTTAAATAAACATTCCATTTTAATGATGTTCCGAGCCAAACAAGGCATAAACATCCTCACACATTGGAAGGGTTTTTGCTCAAATTTCTCCTAAAAAAAAAAAAATTCAGTCCTAAACAAAAATATCAAATTTGAGACTTTTGATCAGATAATGGTTTGAATTAGTGACATAACTTGTGCTATGACATTGTATACTAACATGGACGGTATTAATTAAAAAAAAAAAAGGACTTTAAATGGTTGAAAACAACATTGGGTGTTTTTGTTCACGGCTGAAGTCGAATGAGAGATTTGATATATAAAATCCCACTAAAATTCTTAGGGATCCAAAAAGGTCCCGCTCATAAAAGTGTTGAAAAATAAGCCAAATTATGCCATTTTTCTCAAAGAAAACTTAGTTTTTTCAATGTTAAACACACAAAATATGCATTATTTTACCACAAAAACATTTAAAAGTGGAATATCTGACGTGACGTCATTAGAATTTATAAATACATTATACATACCATTTATACGTGTATATATACAAAAATAAATATATATATATATATATATATATATATATATACATAAATATATATATATATATATATATATATATATATATATATATATATATATACATAAATATATATGTATATATATAAATATATATATATATATATATATAAAAGTATGCGTATATGTATGTGTGTATATATATATATATATATATATATATATATATATATGTATATATGTGTAGACATATGTATGCATATATGTATATCTTTAGACATATGTATGTATATATGTAGACATATATCTATATATGTATATATATATATATATATATATAAATATATATTTATATATATATATATATATATATATAAATATACATATATGCACATATATATACACACATATATACAAATATACATACATATGTATACATATATACATATATATATATATATATATATATATAAATATGCATATATGCACATATATATACACACATATATACAAATATACATACATATGTATACATATATACATACTGTATTTATATATACTGTATGTATATATATGCATATATGTATGTGTATATATGTATATATATATATATATGTATATGTTTGTATATTTGTATGTATGTGTGTATCTATATATATATATATTTATTTATGTACATACAGTATGTCTATATATATATATATATATATATATATATATATATATATATATATATATATATATATATATATATATATATACACATATGGCAGCACGGTGGCAGAAGGGTTAGTGCGTCTGCCTCACAATACGAAGGTCCTGAGTAGTCGTGAGTTCAATCCCAGCCTCGGGATCTTTCTGTGTGGAGTTTGCATGTTCTCCCCGTGACTGCGTGGGTTCCCTCCGGGTACTCCGGCTTCCTCCCACCTCCAAAGACATGCACCTGGGGATAAGTTGATTGGCAACACTAAATTGGCCCTAGTGTGTGGATGTGAGTGTGAATGTTGTCTGTCTATCTGTGTTGGCCCTGCGATGAGGTGGCGACTTGTCCAGGGTGTACCCCGCCTTCCGCCCGATTGTAGCTGAGATAGGCTCCAGCGCCCCCCGCGACCCCGAAGGGAATAAGTGGTAGAAAATGGATGGATGGATATACACATATGTATGTATATATATATATATATATATATATATATATATATATATATATATATATATATATATATTTATATATATATATATATATATATATATATATATATATATATATATATATATGGGGTATTTTCGAATATCCACTGAGGAAAAAGTTGGATCTTGCAAATAAATTTAAAAAATAACATTAAAAAAAAAATACCTACCCAACAAAAATTATAGCCAAAATACAGCAAAAAATGTTCCGTAAGGACAAATAATGAGTCAATGAAATAATATCCATCCACCTTTAACCTCCGGGTGCAGGTGCACTGCGTGGTCTTATCCCAGACCTCAAACGCATCAAATACGTCCCGTTGTAGCTTCAAAGAAACTCAATTATGACTATTAATAAATTAATGTCCAGGCAGCAAGAGACACATGCAAAATAAACTGGAATTGACCTCCACAAGGGGGCGCATCTGAAGAAATAAACACTTAAAGAGACGTAATAAAGCAGGGTTGGGAGGGACAAGCGGTAGGAAAAATGGATGGATGGATGGATAGGAAGGGGAAACTTTACACGGACACACATGCGCAAAAGGTAAAAAGTTGACGGAGCAAATCGGACGCACTTACAAGTGTTGAAGTCCAAGGTCCAAGATCCAAGGTCCCGTCCTCGCTCAACAAGTTCAAAACGACCACGGGTGGACCACCGCGCGTTTTAAGACGCGCTCCTGCACGAGCGGCCAGGTGATGAGTGCGCAGTGCGTGGGTCTCGGAGGACTCGCGGCGCGCGCCATTGCGCTTACTCGGAGGATCGAAGCTGTCCTGCCACGGGGTGGGTGGGGGTTGGGGGACTCAAGGCTGATGCAGCACCGCGCGCGTCACGCACACCGGAGCGTCCCCGCACGCCAAAGTGTCCATCACAGTCCTCCCCTCCGAGTCGACAGATATATAGAAACTTGCAATATCCCCTCCCCCCAAAAAACGCGCCGTCCTCGGCAGCAATCCCCACCGCGTCCGTCGTGCGCGCGTCCCCATTTGAGGCGCAAGCTCCAAGTGAGGCGGATGACGACGACGCGCGCTTCCAGGGGCGCAAAGAACGCGCGTTGACGCGCAGCCGATGCGCACCTATGGGTGGTCTCTCCTCGCCGCCGGCGCGCTTTTTTCCTCACCTCCCCCGCGCCACGGAAAGGTGCGAGTCACGTGATCACTTAAAAACGCACATTTGGATTACGCACGATGGAAAGGCGCATACTTTTTTTTTTTCTTCCTCTGATTTCACGGGAATTTTTTTTTGTTTGTTTAAAAAATATGTCATCAAATGTGACCCAACAGGATAAATGGCAAATTACTCATCATAGGGACAAGCGGTAGGAAATGGATGGATGGATATATAATCATTAAATATGCATTTTCCACAATTTAAATAATGACATTTTAAGTGCATTATGCCCATTGTCAAGCATGAACAAAAAAAGTTCAACAACACCCAGCCGAATTCATGAATGAATCGAAAGCCCCCCCTCACCTTGGTTCTCAGAGCTGGCCCGCCTGGCGCCTTAAATCCTCTTTAAAACGGGACATGTCAGCCAGAAAGAAAAAAAAATAATAATAAAATAAAATCTCAGCCCTCCTGAAATAGTGGGAAAGTTTGCAGAAAGGCAGAGCCGCAAAGATGCAAAGAGTCCAAGTGTGCGTGGAAGGGAGGACGAGGCGGAGAGAGAGAGCGTGCAGACATTGTGATCCTTTGACAGCTCCACTCGGTTTCTTTGGAGACGGCAGCTGCCTGGGAGCCACCACCTTGAACCGCGCCTCTTTTATTCATCAAAGACGTCTCGGCGTGGACGTGTCACGCGTGTGGATAAAACAAGGAATATGTGACATTTTTCCTTACCCGCCACTCCTCTCTCTCTCTCTCTGCAATATCAACCATATATATTTACACGCCAGGCAGAATCAAATACAGCATGTGTAAGGAGAAGGGATTAATGGTGGATGTTTTGAAGAACAAAGTCTGGAAAATACTACAAAAAAAAGGAACCCGTATATAAGACAACCCTTCGATACATTGAAGTAGGACCTCACCGGTAGGCACGAGACGTTGAAACAACGTTGAGGACTTGTTGATTTAGGTCCTGACGTTGGGGAACGCAAACGTAACGTTGAAACAACATGCTTTTTGACAACATTTAATCAATGTTGGGTTGTGACGTTGTTTGACCATTGAAATTTGGTCATTTTCCAACCAATATTCTACTACACAAATCCAACGTTGAAACAACATCCTTTTTGACGACGTTTATGCAATGTCAGGTTGTGACGTTGATTTGACGATTACTTTTTGTTAATTTCCCAATCAATATTCTACATATACAACACAAATACAACGTTGAAACAACATTGTCTTTGACAAGGTTTAATCAATGTTAGGTCCTGATGTTGTTTGACCATTGAAATGTGATCATGTTCCAACCAATATTCTACAACACAAATACATTGTTGAAACAACATGCTTTTTACCACGTTTAATCGATGTTGGGTTCTGACGTTGATTTGATCGTTGAAATTTGGTCATTTCCTAACCAATATTCTACTACACAAATACGATGTTGAGAAAACATGCTTTTTGAAAACATTTGATCAATGATAGGTTCTGACGTTGTTTGACCGTTGAAGTTTGGTCGTTTTCCAACCATATTCTGCAACACAAATACAACATTAAAGCTGTCATGTCTGTGTAATCATGTTTTTGTTTTAAGTCATGTTTTTGTTTAGTTATAGGAATCTTTGGTTTCTGGCTTTTCACTCCCTTGTCTTGTTTGCATGATTACCCATTAGTTTCACCTGTTCCACGTTTGGACTCATTGTGCACTCTTGATTGTCACCATAGCAACCCATTAGTTTTCACCTGTCACGTCACGCACCTGTTTCACGTCTTGAGTCACGCACCTGTTTTCGTTAATCATGTCTGTAGTATTTAAGTTCAGTGTTTTTCAGTTTGTCTTTCTGACGACCTCACAACACATTTATGCTCTGTTCATGCCTCTAACTCATTTTCATGTCCATCGTTCACGCTGCTCCTTTTTTGTCCATGCCAAGTAAGTTTTCTTTATTCAAGCCATAGTTTGCAAGTTTTGTTTAATTGTTCATAGTTTATTCTCCGCCACTGTGCGCACTTTTTGTTTGATCCTTTTTTTTGTATTTATAGTTAATAAATAAATCATGTACCTTGGTTCCCATCTCGCCCGTGCCAACTTTCCGCTGCATCCCGGAAAAGCAAACAACCAAGATCAAGTCCTGACAAAAACAACATGCTTTTTGACAATGTTTATTCAATGTCAGGTTGTAACGTTGATTTGAATGTAGAAATGTGGTCATTTCCCAACCAATATTTTACAACACAAATACGACATTGAAACAACATGCTTTTTGACAACATTTAATCAATGTTGGGTTGTGACGTTGATTTGACCATTGAAATGTGGTCATTGTCCCAAAATATTCTACAACTCAAACAACATGCTTTTTGACGACGTTTAATTAATGTTGGGTTCTGACGTTGATTTGACCATTGAAATTTGGTCATTTTCAAACCGATACTCTACAACACGAATACGACGTTGAAACAACATCCTTTTTGACAACATGTATTCAATGTCAGGTTGTGACGTTGTTTGACCGTTGAAGTTTGGTCATTTCCCAACCAATATTCCACTACACAAATACGACCTTGAAACAACATACTTTTTGACAACGTTTAATCAATGTTGCGTTGTGACGTTGATTTCAACATTGAAATTTGGTCGTTTTCCAAACAATATTCTACAACACAAATACAACGTTGAAACAACATGCTTTTTGAGAATTTGTATTCAATGTCAGGTTGTAACGTTGATTTGAATGTAGAAATGTGGTCATTTCCTACCCAATATTCTTCAACACAAATACGTTGAAACAACATGCTTTTTGACAACGTTTAATCAATGTTGATTTCTGACGTTGATTTGACCATTGAAGTTTGGTCATTTCCCAACCAATATTCTACAACACAAATACATCGTTGAAACAACATCCTTTGTGACGACGTATATGCAATGTCAGGTTGTGACGTTGTTTGACCATTGAATTTTGGTCATTTCCCAACCAATATTCTACAACACAAATATGCTCTTGAAACAACATGCTTTTTGGTGACGGATAATCAAGGTTGGGTTCTGACATGAATTTCAATATTGAATTTTGGTCATTTTCAAACCAATATTCTACAACACAAATACAACGTTAAAACAACATGCTTTTTGATGACGTTTAATCAACGTTTTGGTTCTGACGCTGATTTGACCATTGAAATTTGGTAATTTCCCAACCAAAATTCTACTACACAAATACGATGTTGAAAAAACATGCTTTTTGACAATATTTAATCAATGTTAGGTTGTGCCGTTGATTGACCATTGAAGTTTGGTCATTTTCCAACCAATATTCTGCAACACAAATACAACATTGAAACAACATGCTTTTTGACAATGTTTATTCAATGTCAGGTTGTAACGTTGATTTGAATGTAGAAATGTGGTCATTTCCCAACCAATATTCTACAACACAAATACGACGTTGAAACAACATGCTTTTTGACAACATTTAATCAATGTTGGGTTCTGACGTTGATTTGACCATTGAAATAATGGTCATTTTCAAACCGATATTCTACAACACGAATACGACGTTGAAACAACATGCCTTTTGACGACATTTATTCAATGTCAGGTTGTGACGTTGTTTGACCATTGAAGTTTGGTCATCTTTCAACCAATATTCTACATCACAAATACGACCTTGAAACAACATGCTTTTTGACGAAGATTAATTAATGTTGGGTTCTGACGTTGATTTGAACATTGAAATGTTATCTTTTCCAAACTAATATTCTACAACACCAATACAACGTTGAAACAACATGCTTTTTGACGACGTTTATGCAATGTCAGGTTGTGACGTTGTTTGACCATTGAATTTTGGTCATTTTCCAACCAATATTCTACAACACAAATACAACATTGAAACAACATGCTTTTTGACAACCTTTAATCAATGTCAGGTGGTGACGTTGATGTGACGATTACATTTTGGTCATTTCCCAACCAATATTCTACAACACAAACCTCAACGTTGAAACAACATGCTTTTTGCCAACATTTAATCAATGTCAGGTTGTGACGTTGATTTGACCATTGAAATTTGGTCATTTTCAAACCAATATTCTACAATACAAATACAACCATGAATTGATTAACGTGGACCCCGACTTAAACAAGTTGAAAAACTTATTCAGGTGTTACCATTTAGTGGTCAATTGTACGGAATATGTACTGTACTGTGCAATCTACTAATAAAAGTCTCAATCAATCAATCCAAACGTTGAAACAACATGCTTTGTGACAACGTTTAATCAACGTTTTGGTCCTGACGTTGATCTGACCATTGAAATTTAATAATTTCCAAACCAATATTCTACAACACAAATACAACGTTGAAACAACATGCTTTTTGACAATGTTTAATCAATGTTGGGATCTGACGTTGATTTAATTTTTGAATTTTGGTAATTTTCCAACCAATATTCTACTTTACAAATACAACGTTGAAACACGTTTTTTGAGAATGTTTATTCAATGTCAGGTTGTGACTTTGTTTTGACCATTGACATTTGGTAATTTCACAACTAATATTCTACAACACAAACACAACATTGAAACAACATGCTTTTTGATGACGTTTAATCAATGTTGGGTTCTGACGTTGATTTGACCATTGAATTTTCGTCATTTCACAACTAATGTTCCACAACACAAATACAACGTTGAAACAACATGCTTTCTGATGACGTTTAATCAATGTTGGGTTCTGACCTTGATTTGACCGTTGAAATGTTGGTCATTTCCCAACCAATTACAGTACCTACAACACAAATACGACATTGAAACAACATGCTTTTTGACTACGTTTATTCAATGACAGGTTTTGTCGTTGATTTGACGATTGAATTTTGGTCATTTCCCAACCAAAATTCTACAACTGAAACCTAACGTTGAAACAACATGCTTTTTGATGACATTTAATCAATGTTGGGTTCTGACTTTGAGTTGACCACTGAATTTTGGTAATTTCCCAACTAACAACGTGGATCCAACTTTGGACACCAACGTTGTCTCAATTTACAAATTCAGTTTTATAGGACATGTACGTATAATCCACGTTGAATCAATGTCTTGTGGCTACTGGGTCAAATTAAGATTGTTTGGTGATAAAAGCGCTCTAATGTTACGCTTTAGGTTACAGGCAAAAATAAGAGTTACAAGCATCTTCAGTAGGTTTTTGGAATATCAAATGTAGGTTCTGAGCTGAAAATACGTTAAATCCCATTTAGTACACCTTTAACGACAAAAAAAAACACAAACGTCAAAGGAAGGTTTGAGCAAGCGAATCGCAGAAGAATTCAGGGACAGCGTGCCGTCAAGAGGCCTCCGAGGTAAACCGATGCCAGATGTTCACTTTTCCACCATTTTTGAGCAGTTTTAGTATGTAAAATAAGTATCCCAAGGAGACCGGTCTCTAAACAGCAATTAATCCCTGGCATGGATCAACACACGCAATCACGCGTGGCATCTATAAAGCACACGAGCATGATCGCTGTTAGTTCATCATTGTTGGACTCGTCAAGGGCGGGAGCTGTGGCGTCTCTCTCTCTCTCTCTTAGCCCTAGGGCAGCTCCACTGTCATGAACCTCTTTTTCTAATTCGCTCTGTGACAAGAGAGAGGTGAACTGTGGCACACCAACAAAAGAAAAGGGAACATTTAAGTGCAGACTGAAACACCAGTCTGATATGTACACTTGCGATACATTTTGTACATGGGTAATCCAAAAACAATCTGTGCCGAAAAGGAAATTTCAGTTCTTATATGTCTTGTACATGTTAAAGAATGGACAATAATAAAGCATCTTGAATCTTGATCTTGATTGAATCTTGCCTTCTATTTTCACCCGACTTCTATGACCCCTCTGGGTGGTGAGCCTATTGGAGGGGGCCAGTTTGGGAAGGCCTGGGCACCAGGCAAGCCCCACCTTCAGGCCTGGCTCCAGAGAGTGGTGACCTGTGTCCGAACGAGGGAAAACTGTATTCTTGTTTATTTATTAAAGGGGAACATTATCACAATTTCAGAATGGTTAACACCATTAAAAGTTCAGTTCCCAGTGGCTTATTTTATTTTTCGAAGTTTTTTTCAAAATTTTACCCATCACGCAATATCCCTAAAAAAAGCTTCAAAGTGCCTGATTTTAACCATCGTTATATACACCCGTCCATTTTCCTGTGACGTCACACAGTGATGCCAATACAAACAAACAGCAAGGTATAGCGACATTAGCTCGGATTCAGACTCGGATTTCAGCGGCTTAAGCGATTCAACAGATTACGCATGTATTGAAACGGATGGTTGTAGTGTGGAGGCAGGTAGCAAAAACGAAATTGAAGAAGTAACTGAAGCTATTGAGCCATATCGGTTTGAACCGTATGCAAGCGAAACCGACGAAAACGACACGACAGCCAGCGACACGGGAGAAAGCGAGGACAAATTCGGCGATCGCCTTCTAACCAACGATTGGTATAGCTCGGTTGGTAGAGCGGCCGTGCCAGCAACTTGAGGGTTGCAGGTTCGATCCCCGCCTCCGCCATCCTAGTCACTGCCGTTGTGTCCTTGGGCAAGACACTTTACCC
>NC_084554.2:8897500-8960000 GCF_033978685.3 Nerophis lumbriciformis | reverse complement strand
TGACGTCCACATTTTCCAAAAACAATTTGAAATGTGGACTTGTGTTAGAATAATTATGTATATATTATCACACTAACTTTAGTATGCTTAAAGTCCGTTGTTTTAGTTATTTAGCTATTGCGCTCAAGTTGGACTTTTCTAATCTGTGCAAGGACAAAGACTTCTTGTCCGAGGGGTGGCCTCAGCCCTAGATGTTGTCTTTGTTTTAGCCCGCTAACAGCCAGGGACTTCAACGACCTCAATGAAGATAAGATGACAACAGGCAGACGAAGCGGGGACAAGGCGAAATCACAAGGCCCCCAGCACATTCCAACACGTATCGTGCGTCCTGGGCCTGCTTTGCATAATATATATGACCACTCCTTTTAGAGGCGGCCTTAGTGTTGTTGACTGTGGAACTCCTGAATAAATAGAGGGACTCAGGAGCTGAACCTTAGAGCGTAGGGCGAGACTGTGACTAAGTGTTCAGCTCCATGCGTTCTCCTCATGGGCTAAATTGAACTCTGTCTCTGATTGATTCCTTGCTTCTTGTCTGATTAATAGATGTCATCAGTGCTTGAACCTGACAACTTGTCAGATTACAGAACACTTTTACACTTTGCATCAGTCCATCTTAGATGAGCTCGGGCCCAGCGAAGCCGGCGGCGTTTCTGGGTGTTGTTGATAAATGGCTTTCGCTTTGCATAGTAGAGTTTTAACTTGCATTTACAGATGTAGCGACCAACTGTAGTTACTGACAGTGGTTTTCTGAAGTGTTCCTGAGCCCATGTGGTGATATCCTTTACACACTGATGTCACTTTTTGATGCAGTACCCCTTTTTGGATCGAAGGTCATGGGCATTCAATGTTGGTTTTCAACCTTGCTGCTTACGTGCAGTGATTTCTCCAGATTCTCTGAACCTTTTGATGACATTACGTACCGGAGATGGTGAAATCCCTAAATTCCTTGCAATAGCTAGTTGAGAAATGTTGTTCTTAAACAATTTGCTCACACATTTGGTCACAAAGTGGTGACCCTCGCCCTATCTTTGTTTGTGAATTTCATGGAAGCTGCTTTTATACCCAATCATGGCCCCCAGCACATTCCGTCACGTATCGTGCGTCCTGGACCTGCTTTGCATAATATATGTGACCACTCCTTTTAGAGGCGGCCTTAGTGTTGTTGACTGTGGAACTCCTGAATAAATAGAGGGACGCAGGAGCTGAACCTTGGGGCGTAGGGCGAGACTGTGACTAAGTGTTCAGCTCCATGCATTCTCCTCATTGGCTAAATTGAACTCTGTCTCTGATTGATTCCTTGCTTCTTGTCTGATTAATAGATGCCATCAGTGCTTGAACCTGACAATTTGTCAGATTACAGAACACTTTTTACACTTTGCATCAGTCCAACTTTGATGAGCTCAGGCCCAGCGAAGCCGGCGGCGTTTCTGGGTGTTGTTGATGAATGGCTTTCGCCCTTGCATAGTAGAGTTTTAACTTGCATTTACAGATGTAGCGGCCAACTGTAGTTACTGACAGTGGCTTTCTGAAGTGTTCCTGAGCCCATGTGGTGATATCCTTTACACACTGATGTCACTTTTTGATGCAGTACCCCTTTTTGGATCGAAGGTCACGGTCATTCAATGTTGGTTTTCAGCCTTGCTGCTTACGTGCAGTGATTTCTCCAGATTCTCTGAACCTTTTGATGACATTACGTACCGGAGATGGTGAAATCCCTAAATTCCTTGCAATAGCTGCTTGAAAAATGTTGTTCTTAAACAATTTGCTCACACATTTGGTCACAAAGTGGTGACCCTCGCCCTATCTTTGTTTGTGAATTTCATGGAAGCTGCTTTTATACCCAATCATGGCCCCCAGCACATTCCGTCACGTATCGTGCCTCCTGGACCTGCTTTGCATAATATATGTGACCGCTCCTTTTAGAGGCGGCCTTAGTGTTGTTGACTGTGGAACTCCTGAATAAATAGAGGGACGCAGGGGCTGAACCTTGGGGCGTAGGGCGAGACTGTGACTAAGTGTTCAACTCCATGCGTTCTCCTCATGAGCTAAATTGAACTCTGTCTCTGATTGATTCCTTGCGTCTTGTCTGATTAATAGATGTCATCAGTGCTTGAACCTGACAACTTGTCAGATTACAGAACACTTTTACACTTTGCATCAGTCCATCTTAGATGAGCTCGGGGCCCAGCGAAGCCGGCGGCGTTTCTGGGTGTTGTTGTTAAATGGCTTTTGCTTTGCATAGTGGAGTTTTAACTTGCACTTACAGATGTAGCGACCAACTGTAGTTACTGACAGTGGCTTTCTGAAGTGTTCCTGAGCCCATGTGGTGATATCCTTTACACACTGATGTCACTTTTTGATGCAGTACCCTTTTTTGGATCGAAGGTCACGGGCATTCAATGTTGGTTTTCAGCCTTGCTGCTTACGTGCAGTGATTTCTTCAGATTCTCTGAACCTTTTGATGACATTACGGACTGGAGATGGTGAAATCCCTAAATTCCTTGCAATAGCTGGTTGAGAAATGTTGTTCTTAAACAATTTGCTCACACATTTGTTCACAAAGTGGTGACCCTCGCCCTATCTTTGTTTGTGAATTTCATGGAAGCTGCTTTTATACCCAATCATGGCCCCCAGCACATTCCGTCACGTATCGTGCGTCCTGGACCTGCTTTGCATAATATATATGACCACTCCTTTTAGAGGCGGCCTTAGTGTTGTTGACTGTGGAACTCCTGAATAAATAGAGGGACGCAGGAGCTGAACCTTGGGGCGTAGGGCGATACTGTGACTAAGAGTTCAGCTCCATGTGTTCTCCCCATGAGCTAAATTGAACTTTGTCTCTGATTGATACCTTGCTTCTTGTCTGATTAATAGATGTCATCAGTGCTTGAACCTGACAACTTGTCAGATTACAGAACACTTTTTACACTTTGCATCAGTCCAACTTAGATGAGCTCGGGCCCAGCAAAGCCGACGGCGTTTCTGGGTGTTGTTGATAAATGGCTTTCGCTTTGCATAGTGGAGTTTTAACTTGCACTTACAGATGTAGCGACCAACTGTAGTTACTGACAGTGGCTTTCTGAAGTGTTCTTGAGCCCATGTGGTGATATCCTTTACACACTGATGTCACTTTTTGATGCAGTACCCCTTTTTGGATCGAAGGTCACGGGCATTCAATGTTGGTTTTCAGCCTTGCTGCTTACGTGCAGTGATTTCTCCAGATTCTCTGAACCTTTTGATGACATTACGTACCGGAGATGGTGAAATCCCTAAATTCCTTGCAATAGCTAGTTGAGAAATGTTGTTCTTAAACAATTTGCTCACGCATTTGTTCACAAAGTGGTGACCCTCGCCCTATCTTTGTTTGTGAATTTCATGGAAGCTGCTTTTATACCCAATCATGGCCCCCAGCACATTCCGTCACATATCGTGCGTCCTGGACCTGCTTTGCATGATATATGTGACCACCCCTTTTAGAGGCGGCCTTAGTGTTGTTGACTGTGGAACTCCTGAATAAATAGAGGGACGCAGGAGCTGAACCTTAGAGCGTAAGGCGAGACTGTGACTAAGTGTTCAACTCCATGCGTTCTCCTCATGAGCTAAATTGAAATCTGTCTCTGATTGATTCCTTGCTTCTTGTCTGATTAATAGATGTCATCAGTGCTTGAACCTGACAACTTGTCAGATTACAGAACACTTTTACACTTTGCATCAGTCCAACTTAGATGAGCTCGGGCCCAGCGAAGCCGACGGCGTTTCTGGGTGTTGTTGATAAATGGCTTTCGCTTTGCATAGTGGAGTTTTAACTTGCACTTACAGATGTAGCGACCAACTGTAGTTACTGACAGTGGCTTTCTGAAGTGTTCTTGAGCCCATGTGGTGATATCCTTTACACACTGATGTCGGGTTTTAAAGCAGTACCGCCTGAGGGATCGAAGGTCATGGGCATTGAATGCTGGTTTTCAGCCTTGCTGCTTACGTGCAGTGATTTTTCCAGATTTTTTGAACCTTTTGATGACATTACGTACCGGAGATGGTGAAATCCCTAAATTCCTTGCAATAGCTAGTTGAGAAATGTTGCTCTTAAACAATTTGCTCACACATTTGTTCACAAAGTGGTGACCCTCGCCCTATCTTTGTTTGTGAATTTCATAGAAGCTGTTTTTATACCCAATCATGGCACCCACCTGTTCCCGTTTAGCCTGTTCACCTGTGGGATGCTCCAAATAAGTGTTTGAATGGCATTCCTCAACTTCCTCAGTCTTTTTTGCCACTCGTGCCAGCTTTTTTGAAACATGTTGCAGGCATCAAATTCCAAATGAGCTAATGTTTGCGAAAAATAACAACATTTTCCAGTTTGAATGTTAAATATCTTGTCTTTGCAGTGTATTCAATTGAATATAAATTGAAAAGGATTTGCAGATCATTGTATTCTGTTTTTATTTACCATTTACACAACGTGCCAACTTAACTGGTTTGGGAGGTTTTATAGATTTGTTTTCCAACACAGCTCGTTCCCGTCCATGAAAGCGACGCCAACCCAGACACTCGGTGGAAGCCACAGATGCGCCGAAGGAGCGAATCAGGTCAGTCTGCGCTCTTATCGGTCGGGCTCTAACCCTAGGTTCCAATCTGCTTGCCAGCAGACCGCCGCTGCTTATCCAATCCTGCTATGGTGTGTCCCAAATCCATGCAGCAACTCCCCGAAATTGAAATATCATAATAAGTTCCAAAAAAACAATACCTGAAAAGAATTACATGCAGGCCTAATCCAAAAAGTGCATGATTGAAAAGGGATTAGTGAGCAGAGGGGGGACGAGAGCTGATTGTGAATTAAGCCACCGCGTTCGGGTCTACGTGCTCCTGCCAGTGGTTTGGTTTCTCAACAGGTGCCGGTCCGTGATAAACAATGTGCACAAGTCCATGACACTTGAAACCGCACGGAACTGACAGCAACTTGGCCGAGGTCTGCAGCTCAGGGTCAGAATTATTGCTATAGAGTAAGGGGGAGAAAAAAAACCGAAGGACCATGCAGTGGACACAGGATCCACAAGTCAGTTGACAAATAGTCTCCTCCGTTTAGCACCCTCCAGAGAAATGAAGCCCACATCTTTGGGGAGGTTTTGCTCCACCAAATTAGCTTTTTGTCAATACCGCCGTCTTAATTTGCCAGCTCAGGATGTGCTGACAGAAATATTGGTTACTGTAAGTGACTGCGGGAATTGAATCCGATTGGCTTGTACCGCAGTGTCATTAGCACAGAAGGATGAATGAGTGGCCGTGATTAGACACCAGCCGGGTTTCAGCGGCGGTCGGGAAAAAAACAAGCCGCTCGCCAACACGTTCGATAATTTGTCCACAGTTTTTAACGGACAGCAAAGGCCTACACTGTAAAAAAAAAAATCCTATTTTTATGGTTATTTTACTCTAAATTTCTACTGTAATTTTTCTATTTTTTTTTAAAGGGGGACATTATCACCAGACCTATGCGTGCGGTGAGGTTGATGGCTGGTGAGGCACTGACTTCATCACAGTCAGATTTACAAACATATGAACCCTAAAGAGTATCTTATTCACCATTTGATTGGCAGCAGTTAACGGGTTATGTTTAAAAGCTCATATCAGCATTCTTCCCTGCTTGGCACTCAGCATCAAGGCTTGGAATTGGGGGATAAAACACCAAAAATTATTCCCGGGCGCGGCGCCGCTGCTGCCCACTGCTCCCCTCACCTCCCAGGGGGTGAACAAGGGGATGGGTCAAATGCAGACGACAAATTTCATTACACCTAGTGTGTGTGTGACAATCAATACTTAACTTTAACTTTACACATACAAACTGTAGCACACAAAAAAGCACATTTAATAATAAAAAAAACGTTATTATGGTCTTACCTTTACTTATAAATGAAGTCCATTCGCCGCTGTTGTGCTGGATTAATGAACCCCCTGACGGGAGTGTTATATCAACTAAAGCCCTCACTTCAACTTTCCACGTGCAAGATTGAATCTATTTAAAAAAGTGTAACCGAGGGTTTATAAATGTCGCCTATACTGTATGAAACTACAAAATAACCAACACGGAGCCTCCAGTTTACACGAGGACCACTTTATTTACCTTCTTTCAAAAACTTCCGCTCCACTTCAACGTGTCATCACTTCCGCTCTTAGCGCCTTCAAAATAAGAGCTCAAGGCATATACTGTATAACAGCGCATAACAGGAACTTAACATCACAAAGAGGAAAGCCCATAAAAATAGGCTACAAAAGTTATTTAATAAGAAGCCAAAAAGTGCAAAAACAATAATGTTCGTGTTGGAGGAGTTGTGAATAAGGTACACCTGCAGCAAGCAGGTGTACCTAATGTTGTGGCCCTGCAGTCATTCACAACTCCTCCAACATGAACATTATTGTTTTTGCACTTTTTGGCTTTTTATGAAATAACTTTTTTAAATAGATTCAATCTTGCACGTGGAAAGTTTAAGTGTGGGCTTTAGTTGATATAACAATTCTACGGCGGGGGTGCAGGAGGCGGGATTACTGAAGCCTCAGCTAGTGCGTCTTTTGCAGCCGTTTTATGATTGCTCAGCACAAGAAATACGTTACACACATACAGTTGTTGACAAAATACACTGTACATTATATACCTCAGCTAACTAAACTATGGAAATGTATAATATAATTCATATAGCAATACAGTCTCACTGTACAGCAGGTCAGCAGTTAGCCAAGTCATTGCGCAATCCATGTTGAGGCACTGAGTGACGTGCCTCAACTGGCTGCTGATCACCGCACCATCTCATCTCAGTATTTGAACGGCAAATGTGAAAATTCAGCTATTTTGAATAAAAAAAAATCTAAAACTGGTGAAGTTAAATGGAAAATAACTTTATAGTAAAATCACTGGATACATACAACAATTTAATAAAAATGATTTATTTTTACATTATTTTTCTTTCCATGATGGCAGGTGAGGCCCCGCCTCACCTGACTCTAGTGACTGCACGTCACTGGTCAATATATACCTTGATGTTGCAGAAAAAAGACCATATATTTTTTTAACCGATTTCCGCACTCTAAATGGGTGAATTTTGGCGAATTAAACGCCTTTCTATTATTTGCTATGACGTCACATCGGGAAGCAATCCGCCATTTTCTCACTTTCGTCGGTGTGTTGTCGGAGGGTGTAACAACACGAACAGGGACGGATTCAAGTTGCACCAGTGGCCCAAAGATGCGAAAGTGGCAAGAAATTGGACGGAATTTGTTCAAAATACGAGGCTGTGGGGAAAGCCGACGAAATGGTCAGTCGTTTGTTCCGCACACTTTACCGACGAAAGCTATGCCACCGAAGATGATCAAGAGAAGAATATCGACCCTAGCTTCCCTGGCTTGCTGACATCAACTCCAAAACTGGACAGATCAGCTTTCAGGAAAAAAGAGCGGATGAGGGTATGTCTAAAGAATATATTAATTGATGAAAACTTTATTCATTACTCGCGGTTTTACGTAAATTATTATACATAAACTGTGTTTACCAATAATTTAGCTTAAAACGTTTATTTTTTTCAATCATTCGAGTAGTCTTGTGTAATGCAGTATTTTGTGTCTATTTAGGTATGGTTAACCTGAGTGCTGAAATCGTGGAAAAATATATGTTCTTAGCGCGCCTGAATTGTGCTGTCTGCACTCTCAAAGTGCATGTTGTTGCCAAATGTATTTCATATGCTGTAAACCTAGTTCATAGTTGTTAGTTTCCTTTAATGCCAAACAAACACATACCAATCGTTGGTTAGAAGGCGATCGCCGAATTCGTCCTCGCGTTCTCCCGTGTCGCTGGCTGTCGTGTCGTTTTCGTCGTTTTCGCTTGCATACGGTTCAAACCGATATGGCTCAATAGCTTCAGTTTCTTCTTCAATTTCGTTTTCGCTACCTGCCTCGTGTGGAGGCAGGTAGCGAAAACGAAATTGAAGATGGTTGTAGTGTAACCATCCGTTTCAATACATGCGTAATCTGTTGAATCGCTTAAGCCGCTGAAATCCGAGTCTGAATCCGAGCTAATGTCGCTATATCTTGCTGTTCTATGCGCCATGTTTGTTTGTGTTGGCATCACTATGTGACGTCACAGAAAAATGGACGGGTGTATATAACGATGGTTAAAATCAGGCACTTTGAAGCTTTTTTTAGGGATATTGCGTGATGGGTAAAATTTTGAAAAAAACTTCGAAAAATAAAATAAGCCACTGGGAACTGATTTTTAATGGTTTTAACCCTTCTGAAATTGTGATAATGTTCCCCTTTAAATAGTTTATAAAACTGTAGAATTAAAGACATTATCTGTAAATAAACAAACCGCCTGTTATTTTAAGCAACATGCCAGTAATGACAAACTATGTATATTTCTAGTTTTTTTACAGAAAAATACCAAATTAATTATACATAGAATTTTCTGTTTTCTTAAATTACTTTCAAATTCATGTAATATTACGATATTTTTCCGTAAAACGTTTCATGAACATTTCTGTTTTTGATCATTATTTGGTTTACAATGTTTTACTTTCATTTTATGGTTTTCGTTTGGCAGCAGTAGATGACCGTTTTTTTACAGAATTTTTTTTTTACAGTGTAATACACACTTGACATGTTTATATGATCATTTTTAAGTGGGTTCTGTTATGCATAACCAATTGTTCCTACATGTTTTGTTCAATTATGTCTTCCTATTCATATACTTCTTCAAATTTGAAATAAAGACTAAAAATTATTCTTATTTTTGTTCTTGTTTTTCTGTATTTGTGATCCCCATAAGTCTCGGAAATTTTAAATCATCAAAGATGGTTGTAAAACAACATGACGTTGAAACAACATGCTTTCTGACGACGTTTAATCAATGTTAGGTCCTGAAGTTGATCTGACCATTGAAATGTGGTCATTTTCCAACCAATATTCTACAACACAAATACAACGTTGAAACAACATGCTTTTTGACGACGTTTAATCAATGTTGGGTTCTGACGTTGATCTGACCATTGAAATTTGGTCGTTTTCCAACCAATTTTCTACAACACAAACATAAGGTTGAAACAACATGCTTTTTGACAACGTTTAATCAATGTCAGGTTGCAACGTTGATTTGACCATTGAAATTTGGTCATTTCCCAAACAATATTCTACAACACAAATACAACGTTGACGCAACATGCTTTTTGACAAGGTTTAATCAATGTCAAGTTTTGATGTTGATCTGACCATTGAAAGAAATGTGGTCGTTTTCCAACAAATTTTCTAAAACACAAATACAACGTTGAAACAACATTCTTTTTGACAAGGTTTAATCAATGTCAGGTTGCAACGTTGATTTGACCATTGAAATTTGGTAATTTCTCGACCAATTTTCTACAACACAAATACAACGTCGAAACAACATGCTTTTGGACGACTTTTATTCAATGCCAGGTTGCGACGTTGATTTGACCATTGAATTTTAATCATTTTCCAACCAATATGCTACAACACAAACACAACGTTGAAACAACATGCTTTTTGACGATGTTTAATCAATGTCAGATTGCGACGTTGATTTGACCATTAAAAATTGGTGATTTCCCAACCATAATCAGACCACGATCTGATTACAAGAAAATGTTCAAAAATACAAAAATTAAAAATATTATTTTTGTTCTTGTTTTTGTGTATTTGGGATCCCCATAAGTCTAGGAAATTTGAAATCAAACCATGGAGGCATGGCAAAGATGGTTATAAAACAATCTTCTTTTTTCCAATCTTTCTTCAAATGAGCCGTTTGGAATTTGAGACTTTAGTGTCAAATGTTGCCTTCGTTTTGTTAGCGGATGTCTTCATATATGGTTGAGGTTTACCCAAAGAAAGTCTTTAAATGTAGAAAAAAAATCATAATATGACCCCTTTAAAGTGACAAAGACTAATTTAAGGGAAATTAAAGACATAAAGACGACATTTGTATAACATATGTATCTTATAGAAATGTTCATTTAAAAATATTCCATAATAAATAGGGCTGCAAAGACTAATCGACACGAAAAAACTTACGTTTATATTCTGTTCCGATTAATCGTTGAAATATGGGGTTTATATTTGTGTTTTAATTTTGAGGTCGCAGAGGCAGATTTTGAGGACTCAAAATCTTAAACTCAAGCCAAAAATGAAATTTTTGGAGCAAATATAAGTGTATTTTGTCTACAATAAAAGTGTTTGCATGTGTCAAGTCACGTCGCATGATTTTGCGGTTGTCGATTCCCAAGCACTACCAGGAAATTTTAATTTTTGTGTGTTTGTAGCTATTATGCTAATGAGCTAAGTTGTCCACAGTTGAGTATGTGGCTCCAAGAAGCCCCATTGGCTGCTTTATGCACTTTCTTAAATTTAACTCTGTAACATGACATAAAATATGTCATAAGTAACAGTGGGGGGGGATTTTTGATGCTAACAAACATTCGCAACGCTAGCATAGCTATGTTAGCTACAGTGCTAATATTGCAGTTAAATTTTTAGCTATCATGCGAGGTTAGCTTATCTGCTAAAGAAAACACACAACCCCGACATGTATAGCTGACTGACAGATAGCATTATTTTAAGATATTTTTTTTAAATTAATTGAGTATTTTTTTTCTCCTTTAGTATGTTTTCCTGTGAGTTGGGGGAAACATGAACAAGCATGCTGTTTCAACGTTGTATTTGTGTTGTGGAATATTGGTTGGGAAATGACCAAATTTCAATGGTCAAATCAACGTCAGAACCCAACATTGATTAAACGTCGTCAAAAATCATGTTGTTTCAATGTTGTATTTGTGTTGTGGAATTGGTTGGGAAATGACTAAAATTCAATGGTCAAATCAAGGTCAGAACCCAACATTGATTAAACGTCGTCAAAAAGCGTGTTGTTTCAACGTTGTATTTGTGTTGTAGAATTGGTTGGTAAATGACTAAAATGCAATGGTCAAATCAAGGTCAGAACCCAACATTGATTAAACGTTGTCAAAAAGTATGTTGTTTTAACGTTGTATTTGTGTCGTAGAATTGGTTGGGAAATGACTGAAATTCAATGGTCAAATCAAGGTCAGAACCCAACATTGATTAAATGTCGTCAAAAAGCATGTTGTTTCAACGTTGTATTTGTGTTGTGGAATATTGGTTGGGAAATGACCACATTTCAATGTTAAAATCAATGTCAGAACCCAACATTGATTAAACGTTGTCAAAAAGCATGTTGTTTCAACGTTGTATTTGTGTTGTAGAATTGGTTGGTAAATGACTAAAATTCAATGGTCAAATCAAGGTCAGAACCCAACATTGATTAAACGTCGTCAAAAAGCATGTTGTTTCAACGTTGTATTTGTGTTGTAGAATTGGTTTGTAAATGACTAAAATTCAATGGTCAAATCAAGGTCAGAACCCAACATTGATTAAACGTTGTCAAAAAGTATGTTGTTTTAACGTTGTATTTGTGTTGTAGAATTGGTTGGGAAATGACTGAAATTCAATGGTCAAATCAAGGTCAGAACCCAACATTGATTAAAAGTCGTCAAAAAAGCATGTTGTTTCAACGTTGTATTTGTGTTGTGGAATATTGGTTGGGAAATGACCAAATTTCAATGTTAAAATCAATGTCAGAACCCAACATTGATTAAACGTTGTCAAAAAGCATGTTGTTTCAACGTTGTATTTGTGTTGTAGAATTGGTTGGGAAATTACTAAAATCCAATGGTCAAATCAAGGTCAGAACCCAACATTGATTAAACGTTGTCAAAAAGCATGTTGTTTCAATGTTGTATTTGTGTTGTAGAATTGGTTGGAAAATGACTAAAATTCTATGGTCAAATCAAGGTCAGAACCCAACATTGATTAAACTTTGTCAAAAATCATGTTGTTTAAACGTTGTATTTGTGTTGTAGAATTGGTTGGGAAATGACTAAAATTCAATGATCAAATCAAGGTCAGAACCCAACATTGATTAAACGTCGTCAAAAAGCATGTTGTTTCAACGTTGTATTTGTGTTGTGGAATATTGGTTGGGAAATTACCAAATTTCAATGTTAAAATCAACGTCAGAACCCAACATTGATTAAACGTTGTCAAAAAGCATGTTGTTTCAACGTTGTATTTGTGTTGTGGAATTGGTTGGGAAATGACTAAAATTCAATGGTCAAATCAAGGTCAGAATCCAACATTGATTAAACGTTGTCAAAAAGTATGTTGTTTTAACGTTGTATTTGTGTTGTAGAATTGGTTGGGAAATGACTGAAATTCAATGGTCAAATCAAGGTCAGAACCCAACATTGATTAAATGTCGTCAAAAAGCATGTTATTTCAACGTTGTATTTGTGTTGTGGAATATTGGTTGGGAAATGACCAAATTTCAATGTTAAAATCAATGTCAGAACCCAACATTGATTAAACGTTGTCAAAAAGCATGTTGTTTCAACGTTGTATTTGTGTTGTAGAATTGGTTGGTAAATAACTAAAATTCAATGGTCAAATCAAGGTCAGAACCCAACATTGATTAAACGTCGTCAAAAAGCATGTTGTTTCAATGTTGTATTTGTGTTGTGGAATATTGGTTGGGAAATTACCAAATTTCAATATTAAAATCAACGTCAGAACCCAACATTGATTAAACGTTGTCAAAAAGCATGTTGTTTCAACGTTGTATTTGTGTCGTAGAATTGGTTGGGAAATGACCAAAATTCAATGGTCAAATCAACATCAGAACCTGACATTGAATACATGTCGTCAAAAAGTATGTTGTTTCAATGTTGTATTTGTGTTGTAGAATTGGTTGGGAAATGACTAAAATTCAATGGTCAAATCAAGGTCAGAACCCAACATTGATTAAACTTTGTCAAAAATCATGTTGTTTAAACGTTGTATTTGTGTTGTAGAATTGGTTGGGAAATAACAAAAATTCAATGATCAAATCAAGGTCAGAACCCAACATTGATTAAACGTCGTCAAAAAGCATGTTGTTTCAACGTTGTATTTGTGTTGTGGAATTGGTTGGGAAATGACTAAAATGCAATGGTCAAATCAAGGTCAGAACCCAACATTGATTAAACGTCGTCAAAAAGTATGTTGTTTCAACGTTGTATTTGTGTTGTAGAATTGGTTGGTAAATAACTAAAATTCAATGGTCAAATCAAGGTCAGAACCCAACATTGATTAAAAGTCGTCAAAAAGCATGTTGTTTCAACGTTGTATTTGTGTTGTGGAATATTGGTTGGGAAATGACCAAATTTCAATGTTAAAATCAATGTCAGAACCCAACATTGATTAAACGTTGTCAAAAAGCATGTTGTTTCAACGTTGTATTTGTGTTGTAGAATTGGTTGGGAAATGACCAAATTTCAATGGTCAAATCAACGTCAGAACCCAACATTGATTAAACGTCGTCAAAAATCATGTTGTTTCAATGTTGTATTTGTGTTGTGGAATTGGTTGGGAAATGACTAAAATTCAATGGTCAAATCAAGGTCAGAACCCAACATTGATTAAACGTCGTCAAAAAGCGTGTTGTTTCAACGTTGTATTTGTGTTGTAGAATTGGTTGGTAAATGACTAAAATGCAATGGTCAAATCAAGGTCAGAACCCAACATTGATTAAACGTTGTCAAAAAGTATGTTGTTTTAACGTTGTATTTGTGTCGTAGAATTGGTTGGGAAATGACTGAAATTCAATGGTCAAATCAAGGTCAGAACCCAACATTGATTAAATGTCGTCAAAAAGCATGTTGTTTCAACGTTGTATTTGTGTTGTGGAATATTGGTTGGGAAATGACCACATTTCAATGTTAAAATCAATGTCAGAACCCAACATTGATTAAACGTTGTCAAAAAGCATGTTGTTTCAACGTTGTATTTGTGTTGTAGAATCGGTTGGTAAATGACTAAAATTCAATGGTCAAATCAAGGTCAGAACCCAACATTGATTAAACGTCGTCAAAAAGCATGTTGTTTCAACGTTGTATTTGTGTTGTAGAATTGGTTTGTAAATGACTAAAATTCAATGGTCAAATCAAGGTCAGAACCCAACATTGATTAAACGTTGTCAAAAAGTATGTTGTTTTAACGTTGTATTTGTGTTGTAGAATTGGTTGGGAAATGACTGAAATTCAATGGTCAAATCAAGGTCAGAACCCAACATTGATTAAAAGTCGTCAAAAAGCATGTTGTTTCAACGTTGTATTTGTGTTGTGGAATATTGGTTGGGAAATGACCAAATTTCAATGTTAAAATCAATGTCAGAACCCAACATTGATTAAACGTTGTCAAAAAGCATGTTGTTTCAACGTTGTATTTGTGTTGTAGAATTGGTTGGGAAATTACTAAAATCCAATGGTCAAATCAAGGTCAGAACCCAACATTGATTAAACGTTGTCAAAAAGCATGTTGTTTCAATGTTGTATTTGTGTTGTAGAATTGGTTGGAAAATGACTAAAATTCTATGGTCAAATCAAGGTCAGAACCCAACATTGATTAAACTTTGTCAAAAATCATGTTGTTTAAACGTTGTATTTGTGTTGTAGAATTGGTTGGGAAATGACTAAAATTCAATGATCAAATCAAGGTCAGAACCCAACATTGATTAAACGTCGTCAAAAAGCATGTTGTTTCAACGTTGTATTTGTGTTGTGGAATATTGGTTGGGAAATTACCAAATTTCAATGTTAAAATCAACGTCAGAACCCAACATTGATTAAACGTTGTCAAAAAGCATGTTGTTTCAACGTTGTATTTGTGTTGTAGAATTGGTTGGGAAATTACTAAAATCCAATGGTCAAATCAAGGTCAGAACCCAACATTGATTAAACGTTGTCAAAAAGCATGTTGTTTCAATGTTGTATTTGTGTTGTAGAATTGGTTGGAAAATGACTAAAATTCTATGGTCAAATCAAGGTCAGAACCCAACATTGATTAAACTTTGTCAAAAATCATGTTGTTTAAACGTTGTATTTGTGTTGTAGAATTGGTTGGGAAATGACTAAAATTCAATGATCAAATCAAGGTCAGAACCCAACATTGATTAAACGTCGTCAAAAAGCATGTTGTTTCAACGTTGTATTTGTGTTGTGGAATATTGGTTGGGAAATTACCAAATTTCAATGTTAAAATCAACGTCAGAACCCAACATTGATTAAACGTTGTCAAAAAGCATGTTGTTTCAACGTTGTATTTGTGTTGTGGAATTGGTTGGGAAATGACTAAAATTCAATGGTCAAATCAAGGTCAGAATCCAACATTGATTAAACGTTGTCAAAAAGTATGTTGTTTTAACGTTGTATTTGTGTTGTAGAATTGGTTGGGAAATGACTGAAATTCAATGGTCAAATCAAGGTCAGAACCCAACATTGATTAAATGTCGTCAAAAAGCATGTTATTTCAACGTTGTATTTGTGTTGTGGAATATTGGTTGGGAAATGACCAAATTTCAATGTTAAAATCAATGTCAGAACCCAACATTGATTAAACGTTGTCAAAAAGCATGTTGTTTCAACGTTGTATTTGTGTTGTAGAATTGGTTGGTAAATAACTAAAATTCAATGGTCAAATCAAGGTCAGAACCCAACATTGATTAAACGTCGTCAAAAAGCATGTTGTTTCAATGTTGTATTTGTGTTGTGGAATATTGGTTGGGAAATTACCAAATTTCAATATTAAAATCAACGTCAGAACCCAACATTGATTAAACGTTGTCAAAAAGCATGTTGTTTCAACGTTGTATTTGTGTCGTAGAATTGGTTGGGAAATGACCAAAATTCAATGGTCAAATCAACATCAGAACCTGACATTGAATACATGTCGTCAAAAAGTATGTTGTTTCAATGTTGTATTTGTGTTGTAGAATTGGTTGGGAAATGACTAAAATTCAATGGTCAAATCAAGGTCAGAACCCAACATTGATTAAACTTTGTCAAAAATCATGTTGTTTAAACGTTGTATTTGTGTTGTAGAATTGGTTGGGAAATAACAAAAATTCAATGATCAAATCAAGGTCAGAACCCAACATTGATTAAACGTCGTCAAAAAGCATGTTGTTTCAACGTTGTATTTGTGTTGTGGAATTGGTTGGGAAATGACTAAAATGCAATGGTCAAATCAAGGTCAGAACCCAACATTGATTAAACGTCGTCAAAAAGTATGTTGTTTCAACGTTGTATTTGTGTTGTAGAATTGGTTGGTAAATAACTAAAATTCAATGGTCAAATCAAGGTCAGAACCCAACATTGATTAAAAGTCGTCAAAAAGCATGTTGTTTCAACGTTGTATTTGTGTTGTGGAATATTGGTTGGGAAATGACCAAATTTCAATGTTAAAATCAATGTCAGAACCCAACATTGATTAAACGTTGTCAAAAAGCATGTTGTTTCAACGTTGTATTTGTGTTGTAGAATTGGTTGGGAAATGACCAAATTTCAATGGTCAAATCAACGTCAGAACCCAACATTGATTAAACGTCGTCAAAAATCATGTTGTTTCAATGTTGTATTTGTGTTGTGGAATTGGTTGGGAAATGACTAAAATTCAATGGTCAAATCAAGGTCAGAACCCAACATTGATTAAACGTCGTCAAAAAGCGTGTTGTTTCAACGTTGTATTTGTGTTGTAGAATTGGTTGGTAAATGACTAAAATGCAATGGTCAAATCAAGGTCAGAACCCAACATTGATTAAACGTTGTCAAAAAGTATGTTGTTTTAACGTTGTATTTGTGTCGTAGAATTGGTTGGGAAATGACTGAAATTCAATGGTCAAATCAAGGTCAGAACCCAACATTGATTAAATGTCGTCAAAAAGCATGTTGTTTCAACGTTGTATTTGTGTTGTGGAATATTGGTTGGGAAATGACCACATTTCAATGTTAAAATCAATGTCAGAACCCAACATTGATTAAACGTTGTCAAAAAGCATGTTGTTTCAACGTTGTATTTGTGTTGTAGAATTGGTTGGTAAATGACTAAAATTCAATGGTCAAATCAAGGTCAGAACCCAACATTGATTAAACGTCGTCAAAAAGCATGTTGTTTCAACGTTGTATTTGTGTTGTAGAATTGGTTTGTAAATGACTAAAATTCAATGGTCAAATCAAGGTCAGAACCCAACATTGATTAAACGTTGTCAAAAAGTATGTTGTTTTAACGTTGTATTTGTGTTGTAGAATTGGTTGGGAAATGACTGAAATTCAATGGTCAAATCAAGGTCAGAACCCAACATTGATTAAAAGTCGTCAAAAAGCATGTTGTTTCAACGTTGTATTTGTGTTGTGGAATATTGGTTGGGAAATGACCAAATTTCAATGTTAAAATCAATGTCAGAACCCAACATTGATTAAACGTTGTCAAAAAGCATGTTGTTTCAACGTTGTATTTGTGTTGTAGAATTGGTTGGGAAATTACTAAAATCCAATGGTCAAATCAAGGTCAGAACCCAACATTGATTAAACGTTGTCAAAAAGCATGTTGTTTCAATGTTGTATTTGTGTTGTAGAATTGGTTGGAAAATGACTAAAATTCTATGGTCAAATCAAGGTCAGAACCCAACATTGATTAAACTTTGTCAAAAATCATGTTGTTTAAACGTTGTATTTGTGTTGTAGAATTGGTTGGGAAATGACTAAAATTCAATGATCAAATCAAGGTCAGAACCCAACATTGATTAAACGTCGTCAAAAAGCATGTTGTTTCAACGTTGTATTTGTGTTGTGGAATATTGGTTGGGAAATTACCAAATTTCAATGTTAAAATCAACGTCAGAACCCAACATTGATTAAACGTTGTCAAAAAGCATGTTGTTTCAACGTTGTATTTGTGTTGTGGAATTGGTTGGGAAATGACTAAAATTCAATGGTCAAATCAAGGTCAGAATCCAACATTGATTAAACGTTGTCAAAAAGTATGTTGTTTTAACGTTGTATTTGTGTTGTAGAATTGGTTGGGAAATGACTGAAATTCAATGGTCAAATCAAGGTCAGAACCCAACATTGATTAAATGTCGTCAAAAAGCATGTTATTTCAACGTTGTATTTGTGTTGTGGAATATTGGTTGGGAAATGACCAAATTTCAATGTTAGAATCAATGTCAGAACCCAACATTGATTAAACGTTGTCAAAAAGCATGTTGTTTCAACGTTGTATTTGTGTTGTAGAATTGGTTGGTAAATAACTAAAATTCAATGGTCAAATCAAGGTCAGAACCCAACATTGATTAAACGTCGTCAAAAAGCATGTTGTTTCAATGTTGTATTTGTGTTGTGGAATATTGGTTGGGAAATTACCAAATTTCAATATTAAAATCAACGTCAGAACCCAACATTGATTAAACGTTGTCAAAAAGCATGTTGTTTCAACGTTGTATTTGTGTCGTAGAATTGGTTGGGAAATGACCAAAATTCAATGGTCAAATCAACATCAGAACCTGACATTGAATACATGTCGTCAAAAAGTATGTTGTTTCAATGTTGTATTTGTGTTGTAGAATTGGTTGGGAAATGACTAAAATTCAATGGTCAAATCAAGGTCAGAACCCAACATTGATTAAACTTTGTCAAAAATCATGTTGTTTAAACGTTGTATTTGTGTTGTAGAATTGGTTGGGAAATAACAAAAATTCAATGATCAAATCAAGGTCAGAACCCAACATTGATTAAACGTCGTCAAAAAGCATGTTGTTTCAACGTTGTATTTGTGTTGTGGAATTGGTTGGGAAATGACTAAAATGCAATGGTCAAATCAAGGTCAGAACCCAACATTGATTAAACGTCGTCAAAAAGTATGTTGTTTTAACGTTGTATTTGTGTTGTAGAATTGGTTGGGAAATGACTGAAATTCAATGGTCAAATCAAGGTCAGAACCCAACATTGATTAAATGTCGTCAAAAAGCATGTTGTTTCAACGTTGTATTTGTGTTGTGGAATATTGGTTGGGAAATGACCAAATTTCAATGTTAAAATCAATGTCAGAACCCAACATTGATTAAACGTTGTCAAAAAGCATGTTGTTTCAACGTTGTATTTGTGTTGTGGAATTGGTTGGGAAATGACTAAAATGCAATGGTCAAATCAAGGTCAGAACCCAACATTGATTAAACGTCGTCAAAAAGTATGTTGTTTTAACGTTGTATTTGTGTTGTAGAATTGGTTGGGAAATGACTGAAATTCAATGGTCAAATCAAGGTCAGAACCCAACATTGATTAAATGTCGTCAAAAAGCATGTTGTTTCAACGTTGTATTTGTGTTGTGGAATATTGGTTGGGAAATGACCAAATTTCAATGTTAAAATCAATGTCAGAACCCAACATTGATTAAACGTTGTCAAAAAGCATGTTGTTTCAACGTTGTATTTGTCTTGTAGAATTGGTTGGTAAATAACTAAAATTTAATGGTCAAATCAAGGTCAGAACCCAACATTGATTAAACGTTGTCAAAAAGCATGTTGTTTTAACGTTGTATTTGTGTTGTAGAATTGGTTGGGAAATGACTGTAATTCAATGGTCAAATCAAGGTCAGAACCCAACATTGATTAAACGTTGTCAAAAAGCATGTTGTTTCAACGTTGTATTTGTGTCGTAGAATTGGTTGGGAAATTACCAAAATTCAATTGTCAAATCAACATCAGAACCTGACATTGAATACACGTCGTCAAAAAGTATGTTGTTTCAATGTTGTATTTGTGTTGTAGAATTGGTTGGGAAATGATTAAAATTCAATGGTCAAATCAAGGTCAGAACCCAACATTGATTAAACTTTGTCAAAAATCATGTTGTTTAAACGTTGTATTTGTGTTGTAGAATTGGTTGGGAAATGACTAAAATTCAATGATCAAATCAAGGTCAGAACCCAACATTGATTAAACGTCATCAAAAAGCATGTTGTTTCAACGTTGTATTTGTGTTGTGGAATATTGGTTGGGAAATTACCAAATTTCAATGTTAAAATCAACGTCAGAACCCAACATTGATTAAACGTTGTCAAAAAGCATGTTGTTTCAACGTTGTATTTGTGTTGTAGAATTGGTTGGGAAATGACTAAAATTCAATGATCAAATCAAGGTCAGAACCCAACATTGATTAAACGTCGTCAAAAAGCATGTTGTTTCAACGTTGTATTTGTGTTGTGGAATATTGGTTGGGAAATTACCAAATTTCAATGTTAAAATCAAAGTCAGAACCCAACATTGATTAAACATTGTCAAAAAGCATGTTGTTTCAACGTTGTATTTGTGTTGTAGAATTGGTTGGGAAATGACTAAAATTCAATGATCAAATCAAGGTCAGAACCCAACATTGATTAAACGTCGTCAAAAAGCATGTTGTTTCAACGTTGTATTTGTGTTGTGGAATGTTGGTTGGGAAATTACCAAATTTCAATGTTAAAATCAACGTCAGAACCAAACATTGATTAAACGTTGTCAAAAAGCATGTTGTTTCAACGTTGTATTTGTGTTGTAGAATTGGTTGGTAAATGACTAAAATTCAATGGTCAAATCAACATCAGAACCAGACATTGATTAAACGTTGTCAAAAAGCATGTTGTTCCAACATTGTATTTGTGTTGTGGAATATTGGTTGGGAATTGACCAAATTTCAATTGTCAAATCAACGTCAGAACCCAACATTGATTAAACTTTGTCAAAAATCATGTTGTTTCAACGTTGTATTTGTGTTGTAGAATTGGTTGGGAAATGATTAAAATTCAATGGTCAAATCAAGGTCAGAACCCAACATTGATTAAACGTTGTCAAAAAGCATGATGTTTCAACGTTGTATTTGTGTTGTCGAATTGGTTGGGAAATGACCAAAATTCAATGGTCAAATCTACGTCATAACCTGACATTGAATAAACGTTGTCAAAAAGCATGTTGTTTCAATGTTGTATTTGTGTTGTAACATTGAATAAACATTCTCAATAAGCATGTTGTTTCAACGTTGTATTTGTGTTGTAGAATTGGTTGGGAAATGACCAAATTTCAATGGTCAAATCAAGGTCAGAACCCCAATATTGATTAAACGTTGTCAAAAAGCATGTTGTTTCAACGTTGTATTTGTGTTGTAAAATATTGGTTGGGAAAGTACCAAATTTAAATGATCAAATCAAGGTCAGAACCTGACATTGAATAAACGTTCTCAATAAGCGTGTTGTTTCAATGTTGTATTTGTGTTGTAGAATTGGTTGGGAAATGACCAAAATTCAATGGTCAAATCAAAAAATCCTTTAGAAAATGTCCATATCAGCTAAAAAAGGGACATTTAAAAAGTCCAAATTAGGACTTTTATCAGACTGCAACGGTATAATGCTTGCTGTTTCATACCTTGCTGTCAGGACTGTAATTTTCTGAATATGAGAAACCTTGAAAGTAATCTGCAAGTCTCAGACGGCAGTAAACACAGGTGTGCTTCACACTGTCTCCATCTTTCTACAGGCTGACAACACAAGGACACACTCACTTCTTAGCTGTCAAACACTAAAATACAAATTGTGACCTCACTTTTGATCTTGACTTAAGAAAAACAACATTGAAAAGGACTTTTCAACACGTTTTGTATCTCTTTCCCACCTGACATCCTTTTAACCAAACAAACAAATTGGAATACGCATGAAAGATTTGATCATTTTGGACCATACTTAGTAGTACAAGTCACTCTAACTTATATCTGTTAGATCTGGAGACACCCCAGAAAGCACAAGACATTGATACAACATTGATTTTACATGCATGTCCTTTAAAACTGACTTTGAAACAACATTGCAAAATAGTTGTATTTGTAAATGAAGACAACGTTGATTTTCAACATTGGATCCACGTTGTTGGTTGGAAAATGACCAAAATTCAATGGTCAAACCAACGTCATAACCTGACATTGATTAAACATCATCAAAAAGCATGTATTTGTGTTGTGGAATATTGTTTGGCAAATGACCACATTTCAATGTTCAAATCAATGTTAGAACCCAACATTGATTAGATGTTGTCAAAAGGCATGTTGTTTCAACGTTGTATTTGTGTTGTAGAATATTGGTTGGAAAATTACCAAAATTCAACGGTAAAATCAACGTCAGAACCCAACTTTGATTAGATGTTGTCAAAAAGCATGTTGTTCCAACGTTTTATTTGTGTTGTAGAATATTGGTTGGGAAATTACTACAATTCAATGGTCAAATGAACATCAGAACCCATCATTGATTAAAGGTCGTCACAAAGTATGTTGTTTCAATGTTGTATTTGTGTTGTAGAATTGTATGGGAAATTACCAAAATTCAATGGTCAAATCAACGTCAGAAATGATCATTGATTACTTATCGCGAAAAAGCATGTTGTTTCAACGTTGTATTTGTGTTGTAGAATTGGTTGGGAAAATACCAAAATGCAATGATCAAATTAACGTCAGAGCCCGACATTGATTAAATGTTGTCAAAAAGCATGTTGTTTCAACATTTTATTTGTGTTGGAGAATATTGCTTGGGAAATTATCAAATTTCAATTGTCAAATCAACGTCAGAACCCAACATTGATTAAACGTTGTCAAAAAGCATGTTGTTTCAGCGTTGTATTTGTGTTGTAGAATATTGGTTGGGAAATTACCAAAATTCAATGGTCAAATCAACGTCAGAACCCAACATTGATTAAACGTCGTCAAAAAGCATGTTGTTTCAACGTTGTATTTGTGTTGTAGAATATTGGATGTGAAATGACCACATTTCAATAGTCAAATCAACGCCAGAACCCAACATTGATTAAACGTCGTCAAAAAGCATGTTGTTCCAACGTTGTATTTGTGTTGTAGAAATGGTTGGGAAATGACTACAAATCAATCGTCAAATAACGTCAGAACCCAACATTGATTAAACATCGTCAAAAAGCATGTTGTTTCAATGTTGTATTTGTTGTAGAATATTGGTTGGGAAATGACCAAATATCAATGGTCAAATCAACGTCAGAACCCAACATTGATTAAACGTTGTCAGAAATCATGTTGTTTCAATGTCTATTTGTGTTGTAGAATATTGGTTGGGAAAATACCAAATTTAAATAGTCAAATCAACGTCAGAACCCGACATTGATTAAACGTCGTCTAAATGCATGTTGTTCCAACGTTCCATTTGTGTTGTAGAAATGGTTGGGAAATGACTACAATTCAATCGTCAAATTAACGTCAGAACCCAACATTGATTAAACGTCATCAGAAAGCATGTTGTTTCAATGTCTATTTGTGCTGTAGAATATTGGTTGGGAAATGACCATAATTCAATGGTCAAATCAACGTCAGAACCCATGCATTGATTAAATGTCATCAAAAAGCAAGTTGTTTCAACGTTGTATTTGTGATGTGGCATATTGTTTGGGAAATGACCAAATTTCAATGGTCAAATCAACGTCAGAACCCAACATTGAATAAACGTCGTCACAAAGCGTGTTGTTCCAACGTTGTATTTGTGTTGTAGAAATGGTTGGGAAATGACTACAATTCATTCGTCAAATTAACGTCAGAACCCAACATTGATCAAACATTGTCAAAAAGCATGTTGTTTCAATGTTGTATTTGTGTTGTAGAATATTGGTTGGGAAATGACCAAATATCAATGGTCAAATCAACGTCAGGACCCACCATTGATTAAACGTTGTCAAAAAGCATGTTGTTTCAATGCTATATTTATGTTGTAGAATATTGGTTGGAAAATGACAAAAATTCAATGGTCAAATCAACGTCACAACCTGACATTGATTAAACGTTGTTTAAAAGCATGTTGTTCCAACGTTGTATTTGTGTTGTAGAAATGGTTGGGAAATGACTACAATTCAATCGTCAAATTAACCTCAGAACCCAACATTGATTAAATGTTGTCAAAAAGCATGTTGTTTCAACGTTGTATTTGTGTTGTAGAATATTGGATGTGAAATGACCAAATTTCAATAGTCAAATCAACGTCAGAACTTAACATTGATTAAACGTCGTCAAAAAGCATGTTGTTCCAACGTTGTATTTGTGTTGTAGAAATGGTTGGGAAATGACTACAAATCAATCGTCAAATAACGTCAGAATCCAACATTGATTAAACATCGTCAGAAAGCATGTTGTTTCAATGTCTATTTGTGTTGTAGAATTTTGGTTGGGAAAATACCAAATTTAAATAGTCAAATCAACGTCAGAACCCGACATTGATTAAACGTCGTCAAAATGCATGTTGTTCCAACTTTCCATTTGTGTTGTAGAAATGGTTGGGAAATGACCAAATATCAATGGTCAAATCAACGTCAGGACCCACCATTGATTAAACGTTGTCAAAAAGCATGTTGTTTCAATGCTATATTTGTGTTGTAGAATATTGGTTGGAAAATGACAAAAATTCAATGGTCAAATCAACGTCACAACCTGACATTGATTAAACGTTGTTAAAAAGCATGTTGTTCCAACGTTGTATTTGTGTTGTAGAAATGGTTGGGAAATGACTACAATTCAATAGTCAAATCAACCTCAGAACCCAACATTGATTAAATGTTGTCAAAAAGCATGTTGTTTCAACGTTGTATTTGTGTTGTAGAATATTGGATGTGAAATGACCAAATTTCAATAGTCAAATGAACGTCAGAACTTAACTTTGATTAAACGTCGTCAAAAAGCATGTTGTTCCAACGTTGTATTTGTGTTGTAGAATATTGGTTGGAAAATGACAAAATATCAATGGTCAAATCAACGTCAGGACCCACCATTGATTAAACGTTGTCAAAAAGCATGTTGTTTCAATGCTATATTTGTGTTGTAGAATATTGGTTGGAAAATGACAAAAATTCAATGGTCAAATCAACGTCACAACCTGACATTGATTAAACGTTGTTAAAAAGCATGTTGTTCCAACGTTGTATTTGTGTTGTAGAAATGGTTGGGAAATGACTACAATTCAATAGTCAAATCAACCTCAGAACCCAACATTGATTAAATGTTGTCAAAAAGCATGTTGTTTCAACGTTGTATTTGTGTTGTAGAATATTGGATGTGAAATGACCAAATTTCAATAGTCAAATGAACGTCAGAACTTAACTTTGATTAAACGTCGTCAAAAAGCATGTTGTTCCAACGTTGTATTTGTGTTGTAGAATATTGGTTGGAAAATGACAAAAATTCAATGGTCAAATCAACGTCACAACCTGACATTCATTAAACGTTGTTAAAAAGCATGTTGTTCCAACGTTGTATTTGTGTTGTAGAAATGGTTGGGAAATGACTACAATTCAATCGTCAAATTAACCTCAGAACCCAACATTGATTAAATGTTGTCAAAAAGCATGTTGTTTCAACGTTGTATTTGTGTTGTAGAATATTGGATGTGAAATGACCAAATTTCAATAGTCAAATCAACGTCAGAACTTAACATTGATTAAACGTCGTCAAAAAGCATGTTGTTCCAACGTTGTATTTGTGTTGTAGAAATGGTTGGGAAATGACTAAAAATCAATCGTCAAATAACGTCAGAACCCAACATTGATTAAACATCGTCAGAAAGCATGTTGTTTCAATGTTGTATTTGTGTTGTAGAATATTGGTTGGGAAATGACCAAATATCAATGGTCAAATCAACGTCAGGACCCACCATTGATTAAACGTTGTCAAAAAGCATGTTGTTTCAATGCTATATTTGTGTTGTAGAATATTGGTTGGAAAATGACAAAAATTCAATGGTCAAATCAACGTCACAACCTGACTTTGATTAAACGTTGTTAAAAAGCATGTTGTTCCAACGTTATATTTGTGTTGTAGAAATGGTTGGGAAATGACTACAATTCAATCGTCAAATTAACCTCAGAACCAAACATTGATTAAACGTCGTCAAAAAGCATGTTGTTTCAACGTTGTATTTGTGTCTTAGAAATGGTTGGGAAATGACTACAATTCAATGGTCAAATCAACATCAGAACCCAACATTGATTAAACGTCGTCAAAAAGCATGTTGTTTCAACGTTGTATTTGTGTTGTAAAATTGATTGGGAAATTACCATAATTCAATGGTCAAATCAACGTCAGAACCCAACATTGATTAAACGTTGTCAAAAAGCATATTTCAACATTGCATTTGTGATGTGGCATATTGTTGGGGAAATGATCAAATTTCAATAGTCAAATCAACGTCAGAACCCAACATTGATTAAACGTCGTCAAAAAGCATGTTGTTCCAACGTTGTATTTGTGTTGTAGAAATGGTTGGGAAATGACTACGATTCAATGGTCAAATCAACGTCAAAACCCATTATTGATCAAACATTGTCAAAAAGCATGTTGTTTCAACGTTGTATTTGTGTTGTAGAATTGGTTGGGAAATGACCAAAATTCAATGGTCAAATCAACGTCAGAACCCATCATTGATTAAATGTCATCAAAAAGCATGTTGTTTCAGCGTTGTATTTGTGTTGTAGAATATTGGATGTGAAATGACCAAATTTCAATAGTCAAATCAACGTCAGAACCCAACATTGATTAAACGTCGTCAGAAAGCATGTTGTTTCAACGTTGTGTTTGTGTTGTAGAAATGGTTGGGAAATGACTACGATTCAATGGTCAAATCAACGTCAAAACCCATTATTGATCAAACATTGTCAAAAAGCATGTTGTTTCAACGTTGTATTTGTGTTGTAGAATTGGTTGGGAAATGACCAAAATTCAATGGTCAAATCAACGTCAGAACCCATCATTGATTAAATGTCATCAAAAAGCATGTTGTTTCAGCGTTGTATTTGTGTTGTAGAATATTGGATGTGAAATGACCAAATTTCAATAGTCAAATCAACGTCAGAACCCAACATTGATTAAACGTCGTCAGAAAGCATGTTGTTTCAATGTCTATTTGTGTTGTAGAATATTGGTTGAGAAAATACCAATTTTCAATAGTCAAATCAACGTCAGAACTCAACATTGATTAGACGTCATTAAAAAGCATGTTGTTTCAACGTTGTATTCGTGTTGTAGACTTGGTTGGGAAATTACCAAATTTTAATGGTCAAATCAACGTCACAACCTGACATTGATTAGACATCGTCAAACAGCATGTTGTTTCAACGTTACGTTTGAGTTGCTCAACGTCAGGACCTCATTCAACAAGTTCTCAACGTTGTTTTAATGTCTTGTGTCTTGAGACATAAAGAAGACCACCCACAAAACAGTGTATTCCAAAGAGACTGTCAGAAAGCGACTTGAAGATGGTCCGTAAAACATAATCAATGCAAAATTTTTGACCAAATAACCACCACTACATGTTATGTAGACCACAAGGAAGTGTTTTACATTCAGAAAAACAGACAAAAGTAAACAAAGCCATCAACATAATGGGACTGCACTTCAACTTGATGATACCTATTAGACCACACTTCACTTGAATGGTTTAAATAAGGAACACTATCTCAGGTACCCACCAGTGCCGATCTCTCGCAACACAAATAATCCCGTTTCAATTTCCGACACTCGCTTTCTAATGTTTTCCCCAATCAGGGACAGATGACAATTATTTTGGCAGTTAGCAGCAAAGTCTGGCCATGCATGCAGGAGAGCTATTCTTGTGGTATTTGTTCTGTCTGATCCGCTGCTTTGTCGGGTGACACGCTGCAACAAAATGGAGAAATATAAATATTACAACTTCATGCATGCAGGATGAAAACTGTTTTTCTTTCAAAATAAATATCGACAAATAAAGACGATATCATCGCATCACAGTGGCATCACTATTTTTGCAGCCTTACTATTCGTTCGTACAACCCCTTGTACAAACCCCATTTCCATATAAGTTGGGGAAATTGTGTTAGATGTAAATATAAACGGAATACAATGATTTGCAAATCCTTTTCAACCCATATTCAATTGAATGCACTACAAAGACAAGATATTTGATGTTCAAACTCATAAACTTTATTTTTTTTTGCAAATAATAATTAACTTAGAATTTTATGGCTGCAACACGTGCCAAAGTAGTTGGGAAAGGGCATGTTCACCACTGTGTTACATGGTCTTTCCTTTTAACAACACTCAGTAAACGTTCCCATTCTTGCTTGATGTACAGCTTAAGTTGTTCAACAGTCCGGGGGTCTCCATTGTGGTATTTTAGGCTTCTTAATGCGCCACACATTTTCAATGGGAGACAGGTCTGGACTACAGGCAGGCCAGTCTAGTACCCGCACTCTTTTACTATGAAGCCACGTTGATTCGACACGTGGCTTGGCATTGTCTTGCTGAAATAAGCAGGGGCGTCCATGGTAACATTGCTTGGATGGCAACACATGTTGCTCCAAAACCTGTATGTACCTTTCAGCATTAATGGCGCCTTCACAGATGTGTAAGTTACCCATGTCTTGGGCACTAATACACCCCCATACCATCACAGATGCTGGCTTTTACACTTTGCGCCTATAACAATCCGGATGGTTCTTTTCCTCTTTGGTCCGGAGGACACGACGTCCACAGTTTCCGAAAACAATTTGAAATGTGGACTCGTCAGACCACAGAACCCTTTTCCACTTTGTATCAGTCCATCTTAGATGAGCTCAGGCCCAGCAAAGCCGACTGCGTTTTTGGGTGTTGTTGATAAACGGTTTTCGCCTTTTATAGGAGAGTTTTACATTGCACTTACAGATGTAGCGACCAACTGTAGTTACTGACATTGGGTTTCTGAAGTGTTCCTGAGCCCATGTGGTGATATCCTTCACATACTGATGTCGCTTGTTGATGCAGTACAGCATGAGGGATCGAAGGTCACGGGCTTAGCTGCTTACGTGCAGTGATTTCTCCAGATTCTCTGAACCCTTTGATGATATTACGGACCGGAGATGGTGAAATCCCTAAATTCCTTGCAATAGCTGGTTGAGAAAGGTTTTGCTTAAACTGTTCAACAATTTGCTCACGCATTTGTTGACAAAGTGGTGAACCTCGCCCCATCCTTGTTTGTGAATGACTGAGCATTTCATGGAATCTACTTTTATACCCAATCATGGCACCCACCTGTTCCCAAATTGCCTGTTCACCTGTGGGATGTTCCAAATAAATGTTTGATGAGCATTCCTCAACTTTATCAGTATTTATTGCCACTTTTCCCAACTTCTTTGTCACGTGTTGCTGGCATCAAATTCTAAAGTTAATGATTATTTGCAAAAAAAAGTCAAATATGTTGTCTTTGTAGCATATTCAACTGAATATGGGTTGAAAAATATTTGCAAATCATTGTATTCCGTTTATATTTACATCTAACACAATTTCCCAACTCATATGGAAACGGGGTTTGTACATACATTTCTATAAAACTGCGGAAAATGGCAGACAAAATGTATAGTTCTTGCAAATGTCGACGTTTTGGCTTTAAGAAAACTAAAATAAATCAAGAATATGAATTGTGGTACAACAATTTCTTTTTTTAGATTAAGCAGAGTGAAAAAAATTATATAGTCTCTCGATTTTGAGGGTGAAAAAAAATTGGAACCATGAAAAACAAACAAACAAAACACACTCCAACATACTAATAGTATTTTGTTGCACCACCTCTGGCTTTTATAACTGCTTGCAGTCTCTGAGGCACGGACTTAACGAGAGACAAACAGAACTCTTCATCAATCTGGCTCGGACTTTCTCTGGCTGCTGTTATCAGATCAGCTTTGCAGGCTGGAGTCTTGACATGAACCATTTTCTTCAATGTCCACCAAAGTTTTAACAGTTTTTGCTCTATGGCAAGATGTATTATCATCTTGAAAAAAAAGTTATTGGCGCACACCAGAGAATAAGGCAAACTGATGATGAATTGTCTATTTATTTTTTGTATATATACACTATATTGCCAAAAGTAATTGTCCACCTGCCTAGACTCACATATGAACTTGAAGTACCATCCCATTCCTAACCCACAGGCTTCAATATGATGTCAGTCCACTTTTTGCAGCTATTACAGCTTCAACTCTTCTGGGAAGGCTGTCCACAAGGTTGCAGAGTGTGTTTATAGGAATTTTCCACCATTCTTCCAAAAGCGCATTGGTGAGGTTACACACTGATGTTGGTGGAGAAGGCCTGGCTCTCAGTCTCCGTTCTAATTCACCCCAAGAGGTGTTTTATCGGGTTCAGGTCAGGACTCTGTGCAGGCCAGTCAAGTTCATCCACACCAGACTCTGTCATCCATGTCTTTGTAGACCTTGCTTTGTGCACTGGTGCACAGTCATATTGGAAGAGGAAGGCGCTCGCTCCAAACTGTTCCCACAAGATTTGGGAGCATGGAATTGTCTAAAATGTTTTGGTATCCTGGAGCATTCAAAGTTCCTTTCACTGGAACTAAGGGGCCAAGCCCAACTCCTGAAAAACAACCCCACACCATAATTCCTCCTCCAACAAATTTTACACTCAGCACAGTGCAGTCCGAAACGTACCTCCAAACCCAGACTGGTCCATCAGATTGCCAGACGGAAAAGCGTGATTCATACATGAGAAGGCGCCTCCACTGCTCTAGAGTCCAGTGGCGACGTGCTTTTACACCACTGCATCCCACGCTTTGCATTGGACTTGGTGATGTATGGCCTAGATGCAGCTGTCCGGCCATGGAAACCCATTCCATGAAGCTCTCTGCGTACTGTACGTGGGCTAATTGGAAGGTGACATGAAGTTTGGAGCTCTGTAGCAACTGACTGTGCAGAAAGTCTCTTTGCACTCTGCGCTTCAGCATCTGCTGACCCCTCTCTGTTAGTTTACGTGACCTACCACTTGGTGGCTGAGTTGCTGTTGTTCTAAAACTCTACACTTTTCTTATAATAAAGCCGAATATTTGGAATATTTAGGAGCGAGGGAATTGCACGACCGGATTTGTTGCACAGGTGGCATCCTATGACAGTTCCACGCTGGAAATCACTGAGCTCCAAATGTTAGTAGAAACAGTCTCCATGCCTAAGTGCTTGATTTGATACACCTGTGGCCAAGTGCTTAGGACACCTGATTCTAATCATTTGGAAAGGTGGCAAAATACTTTTGGCTATATAGTGTATATAAGGCGCACCGGATTATGAGGCGCATTAAAGGAGTCATTTTTTTTTCTAAATGTAAAAGACTTCCTTGTGGTCTACATAACATGTGATGGTGGTTCTTTGGTCAAAATGTTGCATAGATGATGTTTTGCTTATGATCTTCAAGCCGCTTTCTGACAGTCGCTTCAGGATGTGCCGTTTTGTGGGCGGTCTTATTTACGTGGCTCACCTTCAACAGTGTCTTCTCCCCCGTCATCTTTGTTGTAGCGGTGTAGCGTGCAAGGACGGGAGTGGAAGAAGTGGCAAAAGGTGGAGCTAACTGTTTTAATGACTTTACTTCAATCAATCTCCGCATCTCCGCATCCGGAAACAACAACACCGGAAATGTGTCCCGTGAAAAACCGTCCGACCGGAACTCTCTAAGAACTAAAGTTCTTTGGGTGAATAATGTCAACTCACTACACCGGTATGTTTTAGCGCTTTCATGGCGAGTTTACAGACAGATATAAGTAAGAACTTTACACTACTTTATATTAGAAACGGCAACAGTGGAGGATGAATGTCCCATAACAAGAAGAGATAAAGAAGAAGCTTATCGACTACGGTGTCAACAAAGGCGGACGCGCGCAATTCGTCAGGATTTATGCAGATCCCAAATACAGATCAGCAGGTACCAGAAGGTAAGAAAAGTTGCTTTTGCATAATAATGCAAAACAAAACGCCAGATAATATGTCTTACCTTATACACACACCATAATAATACTCCTATGTTGAATCACAGTACAATCCATCAAGCGGTGTGGCTTCATAGCTTACCAAAGTCCTCCTAAAACATGTTGATAGATTTTTGAGCGCCGTGTGTAATGTTCTATATTTTCAATGGAACATATAAAATGTTGGCGTTGTTCACTTGAGTCATATTTCCATCATAGTGCAGCCTACACTTATCTCTTATGTTTGACTGCCATCTACTGGTCACACCTGTCTGACAAGCCTGTAAATGTGTTGTTCATGTATGATGTCTTTTTGTTATTTTTGTTTCGTGATGTGTAATGTCTATTGTTTAGATGTACGGCAGTGAAAATGAATTTCCCCAACGGGGACCAATAAATCTAAAATCTACTGGTCACACTTATCATTACATTATGTACCAAATAAAATAGCGAGGTGTTGAGGCTCAACCAAACGTATTCCTTATATTAAGCACACCGGGTTATAAGGCGCACTGTCAAGTTTTGAGGGGGGAAAAAAAATGATTTTAAGTGCGCCTTATGCTCCGGAAAATATGGTATGTCATCATCCTCAAAACACCCTTTTGATTGATGGTATACGAAAAGTGTCTAAAATTCAAATTTAACACATATATTTATTGAAGATGCAAATTTAACCATCTCTCCAGTGCTATTACCTGACATGCAGACCCATATCATCGATGACTGTGGAAATGTGCATGTTTTTCTTCAGGCAGTCGTCTTCTAAAATCTCATTGGAATGGCACCAAACAAAAGTTTTCAGCATCATCAACTTGCCCAACACAGATTGGCAATTCATCACTGAATATAACTTTCATCCAGGCATCCATAGTCCATGATTGTTTTCCTTAGTCCAGGGGTTAGCAATCCAAAATGTTTACAGAGCCATATTGGACCAAAAATAAAAAAAATAAAAATCTGTCTGGAGCCGCAAAAAAAATGTAAAGTCTTATATAAGTGTTATAATGATGGCAACACATGATGAAAGTGTATATATTAGCTATGTTAGCCTACTATCAAAGTCTGACGCAAATCTTCATTGACAGAAACTTTGCATTTTAATGTTTATTCTACACATTTTTGCAACATTGGAAATCCTTAGTAAAATGGAGACTTCTCAGAGGGTGCGATAACTCCTGGAAATGACTGGCTCAGAATGGCCAAAGGTATAAATGTGTGTGTCCAAGTTAAAGGTCTTCTTTTAATGGATTTATTACAATCATTGCAAGCTGGCTAATGTTTGCTGTGGTCTGGAACAACATGGCACACAAACAACTATGAGAAATGCAGCCAATATTACATACAGATAATGTGTCATGAGACATGCAAATATAAATGAAATACACGGAGGACATAAGTAAAGGAAGTTAAATGAGCTCAAATATACCTACAAACGAGGCATAATGATGCATAATGTTTATACAGCTAGCCAAAATCGGAGGTCTCAAGGTTGGCAAGTATGACCTGTGGCATTGCCAATTGTGTAAAATTATAAAGTGAATATGTATTTAAATTCTCTGTTACAAGGTTTCTCTCTCGATGAAAACGAGTTTGCCAAAAAAAAAATCACGTCATACAGTATTTGTAACTTTACGTGTTAGTAGCCATATGCACTACTTTCCACCGGTGTGTGAACGCACCATCTCCCTTTGCCTTGCCAAAGGGAGTTGTAGTCCTTTGTGATTCATTCAAACGTACCATTCTCCTGAAGAAAACTACAACCCCCCTAATCCTTCCAAAGCGGAAGTGTCTCAAAGAAAAGACAGCAACAATGTCTAACGCGGTGAAGAAGCGAAAATTCGATAAAACCCGCCAGGACAGCCTTTATTTTGACAGCTACTCAGACGTGACGATCCACGAGGAGATGATAGCAGACCACGTCCGAACCAACACGTACAGACTCGCCATTCTGAAGAACAGCGAGTCGATCCGGGGCAAGGTTGTCCTGGACGTGGGGGCAGGCACCGGCGTCCTCAGCGTGTTCTGCGTGCAGGCCGGCGCCAAGAGAGTGTACGCCGTGGAAGCGTCCTCCATCGCCGAGCAAGCCGCCAAAATCGTCGAACATAACAAAATGGAGGACAAGATCCAAGTGGTGCGAGGCACGGTCGAGACCGCGGAGCTCCCGGAGTTAGTGGACGTGATTGTGAGCGAGTGGATGGGCTACGCGCTCCTCCACGAGTCCATGCTCAACTCGGTGCTGTTCGCCCGCGACAAGTGGCTGAAAAAGCCCGGCGGCGTCCTCCTGCCCGACAAGGCGCAGCTCTACATCGCGCCCATCAGCGAGCCGGTGGCGGAGGACCGCCTGCACTTCTGGCACACCGTCAAGGACACGTACGGCGTCGACATGTCGTGCATGAGCGACTTCGCCCGCAAATGCATCAAGAACTCCGACATCTCCATCAGCCCGGTGGCCGCCGAGGACGTGCTCTCCCACCCGGCCCGCTTCGCCGAGCTGGACCTGAGCGCGGCCGCGGTGGAGCAGCTGCGGTCGGTCAAAGGCCACTTCCGGTGCGAGTCGTTCGGGTCCGCGGCCGTGAACGCCTTCTGCGTCTACTTCGCGGTCTCCTTCCCCTGCCCGGACCGGCCGCAGCCGCTGGTGCTGTCCACGTCCCCGTTCATGCCGGAGACCCACTGGAAGCAAGCGGTCCTGTACCTGGACGCTCCCGTGGACGTGACGCAGGACACTCTGGTGACCGGTGAGGTCAACATGTATCCTTCTGAGGAGAGTGACAGACATGTTTGCATCGGTCTGGAGTACACCATCGGGAAACATAAAACACACACTAAGACCTTTTCTATCCCCGACTGGACCGCGGAGACACTGTCCTAGTTTTTGTGTAATCACTATATTATTGTAGGGCTGGATCAGACCCGGGGAAATTAAGGCCCGGGGGCCACACACGGCCCGTTAAGTCATTTGTTTTAGATCTTTGAGACAGAAAGTGTAGCTGCCATTATGATGTGCAGTGATTTTTTTCTAATGACCATAAGTCTTGAACCATACAAAGTATTTCAATGGTTGGAATCTGCGCTTTTGCATGATATACTAGTTACTATGGTAATCTAATTAGTTACTATGGTCATCTAAATCACAGCAGGTGTCAAGGACAGACGCGAAAGGACATTTTTTACAACAAAGTTCTAAAGCTAAGTGAATATCAGATATATCGGATCGTAGGTAGTTTTTTTACCCTTCGCATTCATATGTTTGTTTTGCTTGATTGTAAAATATGTCGATCAAGAAGAGGTGTGACGTTCATATGTTGTCAATATTCAGTGTTTTATCGTTTATAGTTAATATTGTAAGTCCCACATTCGTTATTGGCATGTACATTCTATGTGTGTCGTTCATTAAAAAAAAAGTAAAATTCCATTCCGTTTTTAGCATTCATTCAGAGATTATTGCGAGGTTTTGTATTAGTGTTCCTAAACATCAGATATACCGGCCCCCGGACGCATTTTGTTCTCTAAATCTGGCCCCTCCAGAGTCAAAATAATTGCCCTGGGCTGGGTTAAGAGCGTGAAGTGCAAGTTTATGTCAAAATGGTGTAGGAATGGACCGATTATTCGACGTACATCCACATGGGCCAATATTCAATCGCGAGGGGTTGTGACGTTCATATGTTGTCAATATTCAGTGTTTTATCGGTCATAGGTCTTTATTTTCAAGTACATTCTGGGTGTGTCATTCAGTAAAAAAAATTTAAATTCAGTTTTTTTTAGGTGGTCTGTCATAACGTTTTTAGCATTGAATCAGACATTATTGTGAGGTTTTGTATTATTGTTCCTAAAAATCAGATATACCGACCCCACAAACACATTTTTGAAAAAAATTGCCCAGGCCTGTTCTAAAGCTTAGTGATATATCAGATTGTAGGTTCTTTCCGCGTCTACTTCGCGGTCTCCTTCCCGTGCCCGGACCGGCCGCAGCCGCTGGTGCTGTCCACGTCCCCGTTCATGCCGGAGACCCACTGGAAGCAAGCGGTCCTGTACCTGGACGCTCCCGTGGACGTGACGCAGGACACTCTGGTGACCGGTGAGGTCAACATGTATCCTTCTGAGGAGAGTGACAGACATGTTTGCATCGGTCTGGAGTACACCATCGGGAAACATAAAACACACACTAAAACCTTTTCTATCCCCGACTGGACCGCGGAGACACTGTCCTAGTTTTTGTGTAACCACTATATTATTGTAGGGCTGGGTCAGACCCGGGCAAATTAAGGCACACACGGCCCGTTAAGTCATTTTTTTAGATCTTTGAGACAGAAAGTGTAGCTGCCATTATGATGTGCAGTGATTTTTTTCTAATGACCATAAGTCTTGAACCATACAAAGTATTTCAATGGTTGGAATCTGCGCTTTTGCATGATATACTAGTTACTATGGTAATCTAATTAGTTACTATGGTCATCTAAATCACAGCAGGTGTCAAGGACAGACGCGAAAGGACATTTTTTACAACAAAGTTCTACAGCTAAGTGAATATCAGATATATCGGATCGTAGGTAGTTTTTTTACCCTTCGCATTCATATGTTTGTTTTGCTTGATTGTAAAATATGTCGATCAAGAAGGCGTGTGACATTCATATGTTGTCAATATTCAGTGTTTTATCGGTCATAGTTAATATTGTAAGTCCCACATTCGTTATTGGCATGTACATTCTATGTGTGTCGTTCATTAAAAAAAAAGTAAAATTCCATTCCGTTTTTAGCATTCATTCAGAGATTATTGCGAGGTTTTGTATTAGTGTTCCTAAAAATCCCCGGACGCATTTTTTTCTCTAAATCTGGCCCCTCCAGAGTCAAAATAATTGCCCAGGCCTGGGCTGGGTTAAGCGCGTGAAGTGCAAGTTTATGTCAAAATGTTTTAGGAATCGACCGATTATTCAACGTACATCCACATCGGCCAATATTCAATCGCGAGGGGTTGTGACGTTCATATGTTGTCAATATTCAGTGTTTTATCGTTCATAGTTAATATTGTAAATCCCACATTCTTTATTTTCATGTGCATTCTGGGTGTCTCATTTAGTTAAAAAAATGTAAAATTCCATTCCGTTTTTAGCCTTCAATCAGACATTATTGTGAGGTTTTATATCAGTGTTCCTAAAAATAGATATACCGATCCACAAACACATTTTTTTCTCTAAATTTGGCCCCTGAGTGAAAATAATTACCCAGGCCTGTTAAAGCTTAGTGATATATCAGATTGTAGGTTCTTTCCGCGTCTATTTCGCGGTCTCCTTCCCCTGCCCGGACCGGCCGCAGCCGCTGGTGCTGTCCACGTCCCCGTTCATGCCGGAGACCCACTGGAAGCAAGCGGTCCTGTACCTGGACGCTCCCGTGGACGTGACGCAGGACACTCTGGTGACCGGTGAGGTCAACATGTATCCTTCTGAGGAGAGTGACAGACATGTTTGCATCGGTCTGGAGTACACCATCGGGAAACATAAAACACACACTAAGACCTTTTCTATCCCCGACTGGACCGCGGAGACACTGTCCTAGTTTTTGTGTAACCACTATATTATTGTAGGGCTGGATCAGACCCGGGGAAATTAAGGCCCGGGGGCCACACACGGCCCGTTAAGTCATTTGTTTCAGATCTTAGAGACAGAAAGTGTAGCTGCCATTATGATGTGCAGTGATTTTTTCTAATGACCATAAGTCTTGAACCATACAAAGTATTTCAATGGTTGGAATTTGCGCTTTTGCATGATATACTAGTTACTATGGTAATCTAATTAGTTACTATGGTAATCTAAATCACAGCAGTTGTCAAGGACAGACGCGAAAGGACATTTTTTACAACAAAGTTCTAAATCTTAGTGATGTATCAGATATATCAGATCGTAGGTAGTTTTTTTTTACCTTTCGCATTCATATGTTTGTTTTGCTTGATTGTAAAATATGTCGATCAAGAAGGCGTGTGACATTCATATGTTGTCAATATTCAGTGTTTTATCGGTCATAGTTAATATTGTAAGTCCCACATTCGTTATTGGCATGTACATTCTGGGTGTGTCGTTCATTAAAAAAAAAGTAAAATTCCATTCCGTTTTTAGCATTCATTGAGAGATTATTGCGAGGTTTTGTATTAGTGTTCCTAAAAATCCCCGGACGCATTTTTTTCTCTAAATCTGGCCCCTCCAGAGTCAAAATAATTGCCCAGGCCTGGGCTGGGTTAAGCGCGTGAAGTGCAAGTTTATGTCAAAATGGTGTAGGAATCGACCGATTTTTCGACGTACATCCACATGGGCCAATATTCAATCGCGAGGGGTTGTGACGTTCATATGTTGTCAATATTCAGTGTTTTATCGGTCATAGGTAATATTGTAAATCCCACATTCTTTATTTTCATGTGCATTCTGGGTGTGTCATTCAGTAAAAAAAATGTAAAATTCCATTCCATTTTTAGCCTTCAATCAGACATTATTGTGAGGTTTTATATTAGTGTTCCTAAAATTAGATATACTGATCCACAAACACATTTTTTTCTCTAAATTTGGCCCCTGAGTGAAAATAATTACCCAGGCCTGTTAAAGCTTAGTGATATATCAGATTGTAGGTTCTTTCCGCGTCTATTTCGCGGTCTCCTTCCCCTGCCCGGACCGGCCGCAGCCGCTGGTGCTGTCCACGTCCCCGTTCATGCCGGAGACCCACTGGAAGCAAGCGGTCCTGTACCTGGACGCTCCCGTGGACGTGACGCAGGACACTCTGGTGACCGGTGAGGTCAACATGTATCCTTCTGAGGAGAGTGACAGACATGTTTGCATCGGTCTGGAGTACACCATCGGGAAACATAAAACACACACTAAGACCTTTTCTATCCCCGACTGGACCGCGGAGACACTGTCCTAGTTTTTGTCTAATCACTATATTATTGTTGGGCTGGGTCAGACCCGGGCAAATTAAGGCACACACGGCCCGTTAAGTCATTTGTTTTAGATCTTTGAGACAGAAAGTGTAGCTGCCATTATGATGTGCAGTGATTTTTTCTAATTACCATAAGTCTTGAACCAAACAAAGTATTTCAATGGTTGGAATTTGCGCTTTTGCATGATATACTAGTTACTATGGTAATCTAATTAGTTACTATGGTAATCTAAATCACAGCAGGTGTCAAGGACAGACGCGAAAGGACATTTTTTACAACAAAGTTCTAAATCTTAGTGATGTATCAGATATATCAGATCGTAGGTAGTTTTTTTTTACCCTTCGCGTTCATATGTTTGTTGCATTTTCGTTTTGCTTGATTGTAAAATATGTCGATCAAGAAGAGGTGTGACATTTATATGTTGTCAATATTCAGTGTTTTATCGTTTATAGTTAATATTGTAAGTCCCACATTCGTTATTGGCATGTACATTCTATGTGTGTTGTTCATTAAAAAAAAAGTAAAATTCCATTCCGTTTTTAGCATTCATTCAGAGATTATTGCGAGGTTTTGTATTAGTGTTCCTAAAAATCAGATATACCGGCCCCCGGACGCATTTTGTTCTCTAAATCTGGCCCCTCCAGAGTCAAAATAATTGCCCAGGCCTGGGCTGGGTTAAGAGCGTGAAGTGCAAGTTTATGTCAAAATGTTGTAGGAATCGACCGATTATTCGACGTACATCCACATCGGCCAATATTCAATCGCGAGGGGTTGTGACGTTCATATGTTGTCAATATTCAGTGTTTTATCGGTCATAGGTCTTTATTTTCAAGTACATTCTGGGTGTGTCATTCAGTAAAGAAAATTTAAATTCAGTTTTTTTTAGGTGGTCTGTCATAACGTTTTTAGCATTGAATCAGACATTATTGTGAGGTTTTGTATTATTGTTCCTAAAAATCAGATATACCGACCCCACAAACACATTTTTGAAAAAAATTGCCCAGGCCTGTTCTAAAGCTTAGTGATATATCAGATTGTAGGTTCTTTCCGCGTCTACTTCGCGGTCTCCTTCCCCTGCCCGGACCGGCCACAGCCGCTGGTGCTGTCCACGTCCCCGTTCATGCCGGAGACCCACTGGAAGCAAGCGGTCCTGTACCTGGACGCTCCCGTGGACGTGACGCAGGACACTCTGGTGACCGGTGAGGTCAACATGTATCCTTCTGAGGAGAGTGACAGACATGTTTGCATCGGTCTGGAGTACACCATCGGGAAACATAAAACACACACTAAAACCTTTTCTATCCCCGACTGGACCGCGGAGACACTGTCCTAGTTTTTGTGTAACCACTATATTATTGTAGGGCTGGGTCAGACCCGGGCAAATTAAGGCACACACGGCCCGTTAAGTCATTTTTTTAGATCTTTGAGACAGAAAGTGTAGCTGCCATTATGATGTGCAGTGATTTTTTTCTAATGACCATAAGTCTTGAACCATACAAAGTATTTCAATGGTTGGAATCTGCGCTTTTGCATGATATACTAGTTACTATGGTAATCTAATTAGTTACTATGGTCATCTAAATCACAGCAGGTGTCAAGGACAGACGCGAAAGGACATTTTTTACAACAAAGTTCTACAGCTAAGTGAATATCAGATATATCGGATCGTAGGTAGTTTTTTTACCCTTCGCATTCATATGTTTGTTTTGCTTGATTGTAAAATATGTCGATCAAGAAGGCGTGTGACATTCATATGTTGTCAATATTCAGTGTTTTATCGGTCATAGTTAATATTGTAAGTCCCACATTCGTTATTGGCATGTACATTCTATGTGTGTCGTTCATTAAAAAAAAAGTAAAATTCCATTCCGTTTTTAGCATTCATTCAGAGATTATTGCGAGGTTTTGTATTAGTGTTCCTAAAAATCCCCGGACGCATTTTTTTCTCTAAATCTGGCCCCTCCAGAGTCAAAATAATTGCCCAGGCCTGGGCTGGGTTAAGCGCGTGAAGTGCAAGTTTATGTCAAAATGTTTTAGGAATCGACCGATTATTCAACGTACATCCACATCGGCCAATATTCAATCGCGAGGGGTTGTGACGTTCATATGTTGTCAATATTCAGTGTTTTATCGTTCATAGTTAATATTGTAAATCCCACATTCTTTATTTTCATGTGCATTCTGGGTGTCTCATTTAGTTAAAAAAATGTAAAATTCCATTCCGTTTTTAGCCTTCAATCAGACATTATTGTGAGGTTTTATATCAGTGTTCCTAAAAATAGATATACCGATCCACAAACACATTTTTTTCTCTAAATTTGGCCCCTGAGTGAAAATAATTACCCAGGCCTGTTAAAGCTTAGTGATATATCAGATTGTAGGTTCTTTCCGTGTCTATTTCGCGGTCTCCTTTCCCTGCCCGGACCGGCCGCAGCCGCTGGTGCTGTCCACGTCCCCGTTCATGCCGGAGACCCACTGGAAGCAAGCGGTCCTGTACCTGGACGCTCCCGTGGACGTGACGCAGGACACTCTGGTGACCGGTGAGGTCAACATGTATCCTTCTGAGGAGAGTGACAGACATGTTTGCATCGGTCTGGAGTACACCATCGGGAAACATAAAACACACACTAAGACCTTTTCTATCCCCGACTGGACCGCGGAGACACTGTCCTAGTTTTTGTGTAACCACTATATTATTGTAGGGCTGGATCAGACCCGGGGAAATTAAGGCCCGGGGGCCACACACGGCCTGTTAAGTCATTTGTTTTAGATCTTTGAGACAGAAAGTGTAGCTGCCATTATGATGTGCAGTGATTTTTTTCTAATTACCATAAGTCTTGAACCATACAAAGTATTTCAATGGTTGGAATTTGCGCTTTTGCATGATATACTAGTTACTATGGTAATCTAATTAGTTACTATGGTCATCTAAATCACAGCAGGTGTCAAGGACAGACGCAAAAGGACATTTTTTACAACAAAGTTCTAAAGCTAAGTGAATATCAGATATATCGGATCGTAGGTAGTTTTTTTACCCTTCGCATTCATATGTTTGTTTTGCTTGATTGTAAAATATGTCGATCAAGAAGGCGTGTGACATTCATATGTTGTCAATATTCAGTGTTTTATCGGTCATAGTTAATATTGTAAGTCCCACATTCGTTATTGGTATGTACATTCTGGGTGTGTCGTTCATTAAAAAAAAAGTAAAATTCCATTCCGTTTTTAGCATTCATTGAGAGATTATTGCGAGGTTTTGTATTAGTGTTCCTAAAAATCCCCGGACGCATTTTTTTCTCTAAATCTGGCCCCTCCATAGTCAAAATAATTGCCCAGGCCTGGGCTGGGTTAAGCGCGTGAAGTGCAAGTTTATGTCAAAATGGTGTAGGAATCGACCGATTTTTCGACGTACATCCACATGGGCCAATATTCAATCGCGAGGGGTTTTGACGTTCATATGTTGTCAATATTCAGTGTTTTATCGGTCATAGGTAATATTGTAAATCCCACATTCTTTATTTTCATGTACATTCTGGGTGTCATTCAGTAAAAAAAATACAATTCTGTTTTTGAAGGCGGTCTGTCATAACGTTTTTAGCATTCAATCAGACATTATTGTGAGGTTTTGTATTAATGTTCCTAAAAATCAGATATACCGGCCACCAGACACATTTTTTTCTCTAAATTTGGCCCCCCGAATGAAAACAATTGCCCAGGCCTGCCCTAAATTGTACACCTGCCAAATTAGTTGCAAAATCTAACAGGCTAACAGTTACCATGCTTTAAGTACCAAATTATAAAACTCAGGTGTACGTCAGCAACATTTTCGAGAACAAAACAACTAACATGCTAATGTTAGCATGTGTCAAGTACCAAGTTATATGACCCTGAAGTGTACACCTGTAAAACTAGTTGAACAATCTAAAATGCTAACAGTTAACATGCTTTAAGTAGGACATTACATAACTGAGGTGTACGTCAGCAAAATTTGCTAAAAAAACCCTAACATGCTAACCTTAGCATGCTAACATTAACATATAGTGGGCTTAAAGGCCTACTGAAATGCGATTTTCTTATTTAAACGGGGATAGCAGGTCCATTCTATGTGTCATACTTGATCATTTTGCGATATTGCCATATTTTTGCTGAAAGAATTTAGTAGAGAACATCGACGATAAAGTTCGCAACTTTTGGTCGCTGATAAAAAAGCATTGCCCATACCGGAAGTAGCAGACGAGTAGCGTGACGACACAGGTTGTGGAGCTCCTCACATCTGCACATTGTTTACAATCATGGCCACCAGCAGCGAGAGCGATTCGGACCGAGAAAGCGACGATTTCCCCATTAATTTGAGCGAGGATGAAAGATTTGTGGATGAGGAAAGTGAGAGTGAAGGACTAGAGGGCAGTGGGAGCGATTCAGATAGGGAAGATGCTGTGAGAGGCGGGTGGGACCTGATATTCAGCTGGGAATGACTAAAACAGTAAATAAACACAAGACATATATATACTCTATTAGCCACAACACAACCAGGCTTATATTTAATATGCCACAAATTAATCCCGCATAACAAACACCTCCCCCCTCCCGTCCATATAACCGGCCAATACAACTCAAACACCTGCACAACACACTCAATCCCACAGCCCAAAGTACTGTTCACCTCCCCAAAGTTCATACAGCACATATATTTCCCCAAAGTTACGTACGTGACATGCACATAGCGGCACGCACGTACGGGCAAGCGATCAAATGTTTGGAAGCCGCAGCTGCATGCGTACTCACGGTACCGTGTCTGCGCATCCAACTCAAAGTCCTCTTGCTAAGAGTCTCTGTTGTCCCAGTTCTCCACAGGCCAATGATAAAGCTTGACTGTCATCTTCCGGGAATGTAAACAATGAAACACCGGCCGTGTTTGTGTTGCTGCAGTCGGCCGCAATACACCGCTTCCCACCTACAGCTTTCTTCTTTGCTGTCTCCATTGTTCATTGAACAAATTGCAAAAGATTCACCAACACAGATGTCCAGAATACTGTGGAATTTTGCGATGAAAACAGACGACTTAATAGCTGGCCACCATGCTGTCCCAAAATGTCCTCTACAATCCGTGACGTCACGCGCTGACGTCATCATACCGAGACGTTTTCAGCAGGATATTCCGCGCAAAATTTAAAATTGCACTTTAGTAAGCTAACCCGGCCGTATTGGCATGTGTTGCAATGTTAAGATTTCATCATTGATATATAAACTATCAGACTGCATGGTCGGTAGTAGTGGGTTTCAGTAGGCCTTTAAGTCTATTTGGCGATTCACACCTCTGGGCAATTAAAAGTTATCAATTCTCCAAACATATTGTTGGGATGTGGCAGGAAGCAAAAAGCCTTCAGCTCAGAGCGGAGAACATGCAGACGGAGGTTGGAACCCCGGCTGACCACCACACATCTGGACATCCTCACCGTCCTTGTCTTTTAACAAGCAGCCCTTCTGAGATGTGTTGGCAGGCAGAACTCTCCCCTCTGACGGCCCTTTGGGACTTCACTCCGCTCTGTTGCAGAGATCTTGACTAAAAGCTGGACAACCGAGCAGGAGCCGGATCACAATCTTATAATGATGAAAAGACATGAAAGGAGAAGCAGTCGTCAAAACGGTGGTTTCCTTGAAAGTACCCATACTGTCTGAAACAAGTTCCACCTACCAAATTATATGACTCAGAGACATTTATCTGTAAAATTAGCTAAGAAGCTAAAAAATGCTAACACTAACATGCAAATAGTGACATACAAAATTTTACAACTGAGATGTACACCTGCAAAATTAGCTAAAAAAGCTAACATGCTAACTTTTTTTTTTTTTTTTTTAATTTTCCTGAGGAAACTCTCCTGAAGGAATCAATAAAGTACTATCTACCTATCTCTATGGTGTACACCTGCAAAATTAGTTACAAAAGCTAACATGCTAACGTTAGCATGCTAAAAGTCAGCATGTGTCAAGTACCAAAACTGTGTGATTCTGAGGTGTACAACTGTAGAAATTGTTAAAAAGCTAGCATGCTAATGCTTACATGCTAACATTAATATGCTAACACTTAGTATTATGAGGTGTAGACCTGCAAAATTAGGTACAAAAGCTAACATGCTAGTATGCTAACATTAACATGTTTACAGATAGCGTTTGTGGAGTATAACGTTGAATGACTCGGAATCGGATACCTGCAAAGTTAGCTAAAAAAGCTAGCATGCTAATGCTTACATGCTAACGTTAATATGCTAACACTTAGTATTATGAGGTGTAGACCTGCAACATTAGTTTAAAACGCACTATGTAAATGCTAGAAATATATAAAAATATATGAATCTGAGGCATATACCTGCAAAGTTAGCCAAAAAAAAGATATGCTAATGTTAGATTAAAAAAGCTAACATGCTAACTCTATGGTGTACACTTGCAAAATTAGGTACAAAAGCTAACATGCTAGTATGCTAACATTAACATGTTAACAGATAGCGTTTGTGGAGTATAACGTTGAATGACTCGGAGTCGGATACCTGCAAAGTTAGCTAAAAAAGCTAGCATGCTAATGCTTACATGCTAACGTTAATATGCTAACACTTAGTATTATGAGGTGTAGACCTGCAAAATTAGTTTAAAACGCACTATGTAAATGCTAGAAATATATACAAATATATGAATCTGAGGCATATACCTGCAAAGTTAGCCAAAAAAAAGATATGCTAATGTTAGATTAAAAAAAGCTAACATGCGAACTCTATGGTGTACACTTGCAAAATTAGTTACAAAAGCTAACATGCTAACATTAGCGTGCTAAAAGTCAGCATGCTAAAAGTCAGCATGTGTCAAGTACCAAAACTGTATGATTTTGAGGTGTACAACTGTAGAAATTGTTAAAAAGCTAACATGCTAATGCTACCATGCAAATAGTTAGCGTGTGTGAAGTACAAAGTTAAATGACTCGGAGGCGGATACCCGCAAAGTTAGCTAAAGAAGCTAGCATGCTAATGCTTACATGCTAACGTTAATATGCTAACACTTAGTATTATGTGTAGACCTTTAAAATTAGTTACAAAAGCTAACATGCTAAAGTTAGCATGCTAAAAGTCAGCATGTGTCAAGTACCAAACTATATGATTCTGAGGTGTACACTTGTAAAATGTTTTAAAAAGCTAATGATAACACTACCATACAAATAGTTAGCATGTGTGAAGTATAAAGTTGAATGACTTGGAGGCGTATGTCAGCAAAGTTAGCTAAAAAAGCTAACATGCTAACGTTAATATACAAACAGTGTCATGAAGTGTAGATCTGCAAAATTAGTCAACAAAGCAATGTGTAAATGCGAGCTTGCTAACAGTTAACATGCGTAAAGTAAAAAAAAAAAATATGACTGAGGCATTTTCTTGTAAAATTTGCTAAAAAAATAGTAAATGCTAATGTTAGATTGTTATCATGCTAACATTAACATGCTAGTAGTTAGCAGGGGTAATCCAAGTCAAATGATGCTAAGGTGTATGCCTGCAAAATTAGTTTGAAAAGCTGACATGCTAACGTTAGCATCCTAACAGTTAACGTGTGTCAAGTACTTAATTATACAGGTATGATTCTGAGATGTACATCTGTAAAATTTGCAAAAATGCCTGTATGCTAGCATTGACATGTTAACATATAGCATGTATGAGGTAGAGAGTTATGTAACTGAGGCGTTTTCCTGCAAAGTAGGCTAAAAAAAAGCTAACATGCTAATGTTTACTGTACATGCGAACATTAACATGCTAACAGTATTATAAGGTGTAGAGCTGCACAATTAGTTAAACAAGCAATATGTAAATGCTAGCCTGCTAACAGTTAGCATGCGTAAAGTAAAAAGTTGTATACCTGCAAAGTTAGCTAAAAAAAAGTTTTCAAAAACCGACAGTGTGTAAAGGATATCACCACATGGGCTCAGGAACACTTCAGAAAACCACTGTCAGTAACTGCAGTTGGTCGCTACATCTGTAAGTGCAAGTTAAAACTCTACCATGCAAAGTGAAAGCCATTTATCAACAACACCCAGAAACGCCGCTGGCTTCGCTGGGCCTGAGCTCGTCTAAGATGCACTGATGCAAAGTGGAAAAGTGTCCTGTGGTCTGACGAGTCCACATTTCAAATTGTTTTTGGAAACTGTGGACGTCGTGTCCTCCGGAACAAAGAGGAAAAGAACCATCCGGATTGTTATAGGAGAACCATCCGGTTTGTTATAGGCGCAAAGTTGAAAAGCCAGCATTTGTGATAATAATAATAACAGATTTTATTTGTAAAAAGCACTTTACAATGAGCAAACAACCTCAAAGTGCTACAGTGTATTGAAAAAATAAATAAAAAGATAATAATAAAAAAATAAAAACTAGAACAGCCAAATAGCTAGAACTAGTATGCATGTATCTATAAAAAGGCTTTTTTTAAAAGAGGGGTTTTTAAGCCTTTTTTAAAAGCATCCACAGTCTGTGGTGCCCTCAGGTGGTCAGGGAGAGCATTCCACAGACTGGGAGCGGCGGAGCAGAAAGCCCGGTCTCCCATAGTTCGTAGTGATGGTATGGGGGTGTATTAGTGCCCAAGACATGGGTAACTTACACATCTGTGAAGGCACCATTAATGCTGAAAGGTACATACAGCTTGTGGAGCAACATATGTTGCCATCCAAGCAACATAGAAAGTCATTTATCAACAACACCCAGAAAAGCTAATGTTAAAGTTAATGATTATTTGCAAAAAAAAATTAGTTTCTCAGTTGGAACATTAAATATCTTGTCTTTGCAGTCTATTCAATTGAATATAAGTTGAAAAGGATTTGCAAATCATTGTATTCTGTGTTTATTTACCATTTACACAGCGTGCCTAGCTAAAAAAATAGATTTAAAAAACCGACAGTGTGTAAAGGATATCACCACATGGGCTCAAGAACACTTCAGAAAACCACTGTCAGTAACTACAGTTGGTCGCTACGTCTGTAAGTGCAAGTTAAAACTCTACTATGGAAAGTGAAAGCCATTTATCAACAACACCCGGAAACGCTAATGTTAAAATTAATGATTATTTGCAAAAACAAATTAGTTTCTCAGTTGGAACATTAAATATCTTGTCTTTGCAGTCTATTCAATTGAATATAAGTTGAAAAGGATTTGCAAATCATTGTATTCTGTGTTTATTTACCATTTACACAACGTGCCTAGCTAAAAAAATAGATTTAAAAAACCGACAGTGTGTAAAGGATATCACCACATGGGCTCATGAACACTTCACAAAACCACTGTCAGTAACTACAGTTGGTCGCTACGTCTGTAAGTGCAAGTTAAAACTCTACTATGGAAAGTGAAAGCCTTTTATCAACAACACCCGGACACGCTCATGTTAAAGTTAATGATTATTTGCAAAAAAAAATTATGTGTTTCTCAGTTGGAACATTAAATATCTTGTGTTTGCAGTCTATTCAATTGAATATAAGTTGAAAAGGATTTGCAAATTATTGTATTCTGTTTTTATTTACCATTTACACCAAAAGAGTTTACTCAAAACAAACACCGCCTTTGTTACCTAGCTTCAATCTAATGTTCTATTTAAGTGGAATCAAACACGATGAATCCAAATATCATCTGAGCGAGGAAGGAGCTAAATCTCCCACTGATGCGTCGCCAGAAGCTGAATTGGACGACATGCAAAGTCGGGCCGGGAATCTAACGTGGGACGGACGAGTGGACGGGGGGGGGGGGGGGGGGGGGTGCAGACACATTGTGATAGTATGTACTTGGCGGGAGGCAGAGCTGCCGGACACGACGCACAGACAAGATGCCGTCGGCCATGTTGTCCTCGCCGCCTCCGAGGTGTCAAGTAGAGCGCCTGCCAAAAAAAAAGCCCAAAACACGGCCCGGCATCCAGCTCACGCTGTGCTGGCTGGGGATTGTTTACTTTCATCCTCGCCGTGTTTGTGTTGGAGCACAAAGGCGCTGAAATGATCCGTCTCAAACATCTCCACTATTAAAATACCGAGGTGAAGGTGGACGTTTTTTCTAACATTCCTCAATGCAAACAAGTAAGCTTGTTTATTGTCTTTCCTTTATGATCTACATTATAAGATTTAGAGTTTTATGTCTAGAAATGTCTAACCTAATTTAGACCCATAAAGTCTAGCAATTGTAATATAGCGTGCGTAGTACCTCAAGGATCAATCCTCGGACCTATACTTGTTCTTTTACAAAACCCAAAACCAGTAAAGTTGGCACCTTGTGTAATAATAATAATAATAGTAATTGATTTTATTTGTGAAAAGCACTTTACATTGAGTAAACAACCTCAAAGTGCTACAGTGTATTAAACAAAATTAAAAAATATATATAATAATACAATTAAAAAAAACTAGAACAGCCAAATAGCTAGAACTAGTATGCATGTATCTAAAAAAAAGTTTTTTTTTTAAAAGAAGGGTTTTTAAGCCTTTTTTAAAAGCATCCACAGTCTGTGGTGCCCTCAGGTGGTCAGGGAGAGCGTTCCACAGACTGGGAGCGGCGGAGCAGAAAGCCCGGTCTCCCATTGTTCGTAGCTTTGTTCTCGGAGGTTGGAAGAGGTTAGCCTGTCTGGGGCGGAGGTGTCGTGTGGAGGATTTGGGGGTGAGTAGTTATTTGAGGTACAGGGGGGGTCATTTCCATGGAGGCACTGGTGGGTTAGTAGGGAGACTTTGTGTAAATGGTAAATAAAAACAGAATACAATGATTTGCAAATCCTTTTCAACTTATATTCAATTGGACTGAGGAGACTAAGTTTTGTAGCTTTTCAGGTGGAATTATTCCCCATTCTTGCTTGATGTACAGCTTAAGTTGTTCAACAGTCCCCGCTTTTAGGCTTCATAATGCGCCACACCTTTTCAATGGGAGACAGGTCTGGACTACAGGCAGGCCAGTCAAGTACCCGCACTCTTTTACTATGAAGCCACACTGTTGTAACATGTGACTTGGCATTGTCTTGCTGAAATAAGCAGGGGCGTCCATGATAACATTGCTTGGATGGCTCCAAAACCTGTATGTACCTTTCAGCATTAATGGTGCCTTCACAGATGTGTAAGTTACCCATGCCTTGGGCACTAATACACCCCCATACCATCACAGAATAACATCACATATTGAGAATTTTAAAGTTTAGGTATCCCAAATAATAGCAGTGCTATATAAAGTCAAATATTTTCAAAATAAGAGTAGATTGTTTTTGTTGTAGAACTCATTGATTGTTCCATATCTGACCTATTGCATTGAAGTATGAAGTATGAATCCAATTGTTCTTTTACGTAAAAGAGCAATTATCGAGTCACCAGTGGAAGTAGACTCAGAGACCCAACCGATCCTTTATTTATACTATTAAAAACACTAAAATGTAATAAATTAGTAGAGTGGAACACGCTAAAAACCACGCATAAAGCTCAAATGGAAAGTTTACCAAGAGAAAAACTATATATGAACAAAAAGGTATGGAGGTTTTTACAAAACACAGGTTTCAGTCGACTGTAAGGAAAGATGGGTCTCAATCAAATGAGTCTGTGAAACAGTCTTGATTGTAAAATCTATTTTTTTTGTGTGTTGAAGAAGAATGTCAAATATTACAAAAATATGACACTGCAGAGTTGCAAATCAACTTTATTAAGGTATTTTCCTGAGATTGATAGGACGACTGCATAGGACAGATCAAATGTCCTGGGACTGTTTATGAATTTGTGTTGATTGGAGGGCAGATATAAGTTTGACTTCTTTCTGCTTGTTTTTGTTCATGCTAAATGCTGTTGTTGCATTTGTTTTTAAATCAATGAAATGAAACACAAAAAAAAGATGGCAATGTTGATGTTAAATAGCAGACAGCATCAAGAAATGATCTTGGATTGAGCTATGGACATGACGCTACTACCAAGAGTTTATCTGGGCGGATGCAGGTCCAAAGCAAAGACGAACCGACGGAATCATTTTTTCGAAGGAATTTTCCTACAAAAATCATGGAAACAAAACTTTTGAATGCCTCAGAGTTCATTCACAAGATTCTGTGGATTGATGGAAGGAGTTTTAAACCGAAGGAAATGACCGTTGGTGCCCTGACTGATACTGTTCCAGACGAAGGTTGCTATTGTTCTGGACTATCTTGCCAGTTGTGTGGAAAGTTCATCAGTTTGGAGTGCACAAATGAGAGGTTTGTGTTTGTTTTGTTATTCACCCTTAATATACCTGCTTCATTATCTTTCAGCTCATTAGTGTTTCGTTCGGGAGTTCGACAAGATCTGACCAATCTATATCTAAGACTTGATCTGACTAATCTAAGTCTAAGACTAGATCTGACCAATCAATATCTAAGACTAGATCTGACCAATCTGAGTCTCAGACTTGATGTGACCAATCGAAGTCTAAGACTAGATCTGACAAATCTAAGTCTAAGACGAGATCTGACCAATCAATATCTAAGACTAGATCTGACCAATCTAAGTCTCAGACTTGATGTGACCAATCTAAGTCTAAGACTAGATCTGACAAATCTAAGTCCAAGACTAGATCTGACCAATCAATATCTAAGACTAGATCTGACCAATCTGAGTCTCAGACTTGATGTGACCAATCGAAGTCTAAGACTAGATCTGACAAATCTAAGTCTAAGACGAGATCTGACCAATCAATATCTAAGACTAGATCTGACCAATCTGAGTCTCAGACTTGATGTGACCAATCTAAGTCTAAGACTAGATCTGACAAATCTAAGTCTAAGACGAGATCTGACCAATCAATATCTAAGACTAGATCTGACAAATCTAAGTCTAAGACGAGATCTGACCAATCAATATCTAAGACTAGATCTGACCAATCTAAGTCTCAGACTTGATGTGACCAATCTAAGTCTAAGACTAGATCTGACAAATCTAAGTCTAAGACTAGATCTGACCAATCAATATCTAAGACTAGATCTGACCAATCTGAGTCTCAGACTTGATGTGACCAATCGAAGTCTAAGACTAGATCTGACAAATCTAAGTCTAAGACGAGATCTGACCAATCAATATCTAAGACTAGATCTGACAAATCTAAGTCTAAGACGAGATCTGACCAATCAATATCTAAGACTAGATCTGACCAATCTAAGTCTCAGACTTGATGTGACCAATCTAAGTCTAAGACTAGATCTGACAAATCTATGTCTAAGACTAGATCTGACCAATCAATATCTAAGACTAGATCTGACCAATCTGAGTCTCAGACTTGATGTGACCAATCGAAGTCTAAGCCTAGATCTGACAAATCTAAGTCTAAGATGAGATCTGACCAATCAATATCTAAGACTAGATCTGACCAATCTGAGTCTCAGACTTGATGTGACCAATCGAAGTCTAAGACTAGATCTGACAAATCTAAGTCTAAGATGAGATCTGACCAATCAATATCTAAGACTAGATCTGACCAATCTGAGTCTCAGACTTGATGTGACCAATCTAAGTCTAAGACTAGATCTGACAAATCTAAGTCTAAGACGAGATCTGACCAATCAATATCTAAGACTAGATCTGACCAATCTGAGTCTCAGACTTGATGTGACCAATCTAAGTCTAAGACTAGATCTGACAAATCTAAGTCTAAGACGAGATCTGACCAATCAATATCTAAGACTAGATCTGACAAATCTAAGTCTAAGACGAGATCTGACCAATCAATATCTAAGACTAGATCTGACCAATCTAAGTCTCAGACTTGATGTGACCAATCTAAGTCTAAGACTAGATCTGACAAATCTAAGTCTAAGACGAGATCTGACCAATCAATATCTAAGACTAGATCTGACCAATCTAAGTCTCAGACTTGATGTGACCAATCGAAGTCTAAGACTAGATCTGACAAATCTAAGTCTAAGACTAGATCTGACCAATCAATATCTAAGACTAGATCTGACCAATCTGAGTCTCAGACTTGATGTGACCAATCGAAGTCTAAGACTAGATCTGACAAATCTAAGTCTAAGACGAGATCTGACCAATCAATATCTAAGACTAGATCTGACCAATCTGAGTCTCAGACTTGATGTGACCAATCTAAGTCTAAGACTAGATCTGACAAATCTAAGTCTAAGACGAGATCTGACCAATCAATATCTAAGACTAGATCTGACAAATCTAAGTCTAAGACGAGATCTGACCAATCAATATCTAAGACTAGATCTGACCAATCTAAGTCTCAGACTTGATGTGACCAATCTAAGTCTAAGACTAGATCTGACAAATCTAAGTCTAAGACTAGATCTGACCAATCAATATCTAAGACTAGATCTGACCAATCTGAGTCTCAGACTTGATGTGACCAATCTAAGTCTAAGACTAGATCTGACAAATCTAAGTCTAAGACGAGATCTGACCAATCAATATCTAAGACTAGATCTGACAAATCTAAGTCTAAGACGAGATCTGACCAATCAATATCTAAGACTAGATCTGACAATCTAAGTCTCAGACTTGATGTGACCAATCTAAGTCTAAGACTAGATCTGACAAATCTAAGTCTAAGACTAGATCTGACCAATCAATATCTAAGACTAGATCTGACCAATCTAAGTCTCAGACTTGATGTGACCAATCTAAGTCTAAGACTAGATCTGACAAATCTAAGGCTAAGACTAGATCTGACCAATCAATATCTAAGACTAGATCTGACCAATCTGAGTCTCAGACTTGATGTGACCAATCGAAGTCTAAGACTAGATCTGACAAATCTAAGTCTAAGACGAGATCTGACCAATCAATATCTAAGACTAGATCTGACCAATCTGAGTCTCAGACTTGATTTGACCAATCTAAGTCTAAGACTAGATCTGACCAATCTAAGTCTATGAGCATGAACTAATGAAGTCTACTCGGATGAGAGGTGAAATGTCTTCTAAGACCAACCAAAGAGTCCAGTTGCAAACAGAATCAAACAATAAGTGAAAGTAGAGAGAGGTTGATGGTGCAATGAAAAGGAGCGTTGTGTGGTTTTGAAGGAAGGCCATCAGCGGCTGTTCTTCCTCCGGGTCAGCTCGCATGGCCTCATGGGAGCGGCCTGTGCACCGTTGGTTTTAATGGACCTGTCAGCAACTCCAACAAACACCAACACCAGCACGACAATCTCTCGCAAGTGCACACGGCCACGCGCAAATTACACGCAGAGACGCCACACCTTATCCAGAATCCAAACCATTTGGTCATGATAACCCCCTTTCAGAGGAATGCTGGCGGCGATCGATACAAAGCTGGTTTGATATCTCACTCCCAGATAAGAGATCGAAACATGTGAACCGTGGTGTGTCATAACACACACTGCCCATGAAGCTCACCTACAAACAAAAATCTGTTATTTGTATTTCTGTATCGTTCCTGTCATTTGATCAAAGACCAGGTAGAAACCTGAGAGAAACCGAGCCTACCGTATAATTGCAGGATCCTTCATAAACCGGGATGGATGGCACTGTTTTGTCGGCCTCATATTTATCATAGACCGTGACTTTCCACAGGATGTTGATTGTCTATACCCTAAGTGTGCCATCATTATTCTTGCTGATCGGGCAATAAACTGCAAAGGGATGTCACACAGGACTCTGTGGCTCACTGTGAGGAGGGCGTGCCTAAGCTGGTAGGTGCTGGTAAATCCACATCACTTTTGAAATAATTATATGGGTTCTTTGAGTAACAACTTTTAAGCCTTATGAATTGCTTTCTTCAGACAGGGATCTTCATTGCCACTTTTAAAATATGTCCGACACACATATCCTATCTTGCTGATTGTATTGTACCATATGTCCCGGCCAAATATCTGCGTTCAAAGAACTCCGGCTTATTGGTGATTCCCAGAGCCCCAAAAAAGTATTCGGGCTTTAGAGAGTAACAGTTAGAGATGCTACCTCAGTAGAAGCATTTAAGTCCCATCTTGTGTACTACAGCCTTTAAATAGACCCCCCTTTTTAGACCAGTTGATCTGCTGTCTCTCTTTTCTGCTCGACCCCACCCCTCTCCTGCTTCGAGAGGTTGACCACAGATGATGCGAGCTGTTCAAAGTCGGGACCCAGGATGTACCACTCCTCTTTGCATCAGTTAGGGATGTGTCTGCGCTGCTGACTTGTCTCTATTCAAGATGATCCCCTGCTGGTCTCCCAATGGACTGGACTTTCAGATTATGAAGTCGGGACCCGGGGTGACCACTCCTTGTGCATTAGTCGGTGACGTCTCTGTGCCCCGACGTGTCTACATGCAAGAGGATCCCCTGCTGGCCCCACTAGGAACTGGACTCTCACATTAACTGTATCCACTTCGGCATCCATTGCACCGGCCACCCAGGTGGGGGTCCCCACATCTGCGGTCCATTCCAAGGTTTCTCCTCGTTCCCATTGGGTTTTTTTCTTGCCCTGATGTCGGACCTGTTTCCAGTGAGGGTTGGACTCCGCCAAGGCTGCCCTTTGTCACCCATTCTGTTCATAACTTTTATGGACAGAATTTCTAGGCGCAGTCAGGGCGTTGAGGGGATCTGGTTTGGTGGCTGCAGGATTAGGTCTCTGCTTTTTGCAGATGATGTGGTCCTGATGGCTTCATCTGGCGAAGATCTTCAGCTCTCACTGGATCGAACGGTTCGCAGCAGAGTGTGAAGCGGCTGAGATGGGAATCAGTACCTCCAAGTCCGAGTCCATGGTTCTCGCCCAGAAAAGGATGAAGTGCCATCTCCGGGTTGGGGAGGAGATCTTGCCCCAAGTGGAGGAGTTCAAGTACCTCGGAGTCTTGTTCACAAGTGAGGGAAGAGTGGATCGTGAGATCAACAGGCGGATCGGTGCGGCGTCTTCAGTAACGCGGACGCTGTATCGATCCGTTGTGGTGACAAAGGAGCTGAGCCGGAAGGCAAAGCTCTAAATTTACCGGTCGATCTACGTTCCCATCCTTCCCTATGGTCATGAGCTTTGGGTTAAGACCAAAAGGACAAGATCACGGGTCAAGCGGCCGAAATGAGCTTCCTCCGCCGGATGGTGGGTCTCTCCCTTAGAGATAGGGTGAGAAGCTCTGTCATCTGGGAGGAGCTCAAAGTAAAGCCACTGCTCCTCCACATGGAGAGGAGCCAGATGAGGTGGTTCGGGCATCTGGTCAGGATGGCACCCGAACGCCTCCTTAGGGAGATGTTTCGGGCTCGTCCAACCGGTAGTAGGCCACGGGGAAGACCCAGAACACGTTGGGAAGACTATCTCTCTCGGCTGGCCTGGGAACGCCTCGGGATCCCCCGGGAGGAGCTGGACGAAGTGGCTGGGGAGAGGGAAGTCTGGGCTTCCATGCTTAGGCTGCTGCCCCCGCGACCCAACCTCGGATAAGCTGAAGAAGATGGATGGATGGATGGATGAATGTGGGATATGAGTCGAGGGTGTCTTTGTGGCGTGTGCAGCCCTTTGAAACAAAGTAAACTTTGATTGATTGATTTATTGATCTTACGTAAGCTTTTAGAAAAACAATTTTGTTACCAAATCAGTGACTTTTTAAATTTAGAAAAACATCAGTCTGGTTTTAGGATCAACCACAGTAACTAAAAAGCACTGTTAAAGATTTCCCTAGTGACTCCCTGGAGTTTTTAAAAAAATGTATGAAAATAGAAAACGATTGTGGGAAAATAAATTTTTAGTTTTAATATGGTTTTTGTAATAGGACAAACATGACACAAACCTTCCCAATTGTTAGAAATCCCACTGTTTGTATGAAACATGCTTCACTGATGAGAGTATTTGGGGAGCGCCGTTTTGTCCTAGTAAATTTGGCGGTCCTTGAACTCACCGTTATTTGTTTACATGTACAACTTTCTCCGATGCTGCCACAGAGACGTGTTCTATGCCACTCCTTGTTTGTCCCATTTTGTCCACCAAACGTTTTATTTTGTGTGTGAATGCACAAAGGTGAGCTTTGTTGTTATTGACTTGTTGGAGTGCTAATCAGGCATATTTGGTCACTGCATGACTGCAAGCTAATCCATGCTAAAATGCTATTAAGACTAGCATACATATATATATATATATATATATATATATATATATATATATATATATATATATATATATATATATATATACATAGCGTACATATTGCATCATTATGCCTTTTTTTATGGGTTTATTTGAGATTTTGTAATTTCCCTTACTTATGTCCAATGTGCATGTCTCATGACACATTATCTGTATGTAATATTGGCTGCATTTCTGATAGTTGTTTGTGTTTGTGTTCCAGATCACAGCAAACGGTAAATAAATCCATTAGAAGAAGACAGCCTGCCGTTTCCTTTAACTTGGACACACACATCTATACGTTTTGCCATTCTAAGACAGTCATTTCCAGGAGTTATCTCACCTTCTGAGAAGTGTTACTAATGTTTTCCAATGTTGTAAAAATGTGTAGAATAAATATTACATTTCAACATTTCTGTCAAAAAAGATTTGCGTCAGCCTGCGATACATAGTCATTTTGATAGTAGGCTAATATAGCTAATATAGACACTTACGTCATGTTTTGTCTTCATTATAACAATTTTAAAGTAATTTTGATAGTAGGCTAATATAGCTAATATAGACACATCATGTGTTGCCTTCATTATAACACTTATACAAGACTTTTAAAGTCATTTTGATAGTAGGCTAATACAGACACTTACATCATGTGTTGCCTTCATTATAACACTTATATAAGACTTTTAAAGTAATTTTGATAGTAGGCTAATATAACTAATATAGACACATCATGTGTTGCCTTCATTATAACACTTATACAAGACTTTTAAAGTCATTTTGATAGTAGGCTAATAAAGCTAATATAGACACTTACATCACATGTTGCTTTCTTTATAACACTTATACAAGACTTTTAAAGTCATTTTGATAGTAGGCTAATATAGACACTTACATCATGTGTTGCCTTCATTATAACACTTATATAAGACTTTTAAAGTCATTTTGATAGTAGGCTAATATAACTACTATAGACACTTACATCATGTGTTGCCTTCATTATAACACTTATACAAGACTTTTAAAGTCATTTTGATAGTAGGCTAATAAAGCTAATATAGACACTTACATCACATGTTGCTTTCTTTATAACACTTATACAAGACTTTTAAAGTCATTTTGATAGTAGGCTAATATAGACACTTACATCATGTGTTGTCTTCATTATAACACTTATATAAGACTTTTAAAGTCATTTTGATAGTAGGCTAATATAGCTAATATAGATACTTACATCTCATGTTGCTTTCTTTATAACACTTATATAAGACTTTTAAAGTAATTTCGATAGTAGGCTAATATAGCTAATATAGACACATCATGTGTTGTCTTCATTATAACACTTTTATATAAGACTTTTAAAGCCATTTTGATAGTAGGCTAATGTAGCTTATATAAACACTTACATCACGTGTTGCCTTCATTATGACACTTATATAAGACTTTTTAAGCCATTTTTATAGTAGGCTAATAAAGCTAATATAGACACTTACATCATGTGTTGCCTGCATTATACCACTTATATGAGACTTTTAAAGTCATTTTGATAGTAGGCTATTATAGCTAATACATACACTTACATCATGTATTGCCTTCATTATAACAATTTTAAAGTAATCTTGATAGTAGGCTAATATAGCTAATCTAGACACTTACATCATGTGTTGCCTTCATTATAACATTTATACAATACTTTTAAAGTCATTTTGATAGTAGGCTAATATAGCTAATATAGACACTTACATCATGTGTTGCCTTCATTATAACACTTATACAATACTTTTAAAGTCATTTTGATAGTAGGCTAATATAGCTAATATAGACACTTACATCATGTGTTGCCTTCATTATAACACTTATACAAGACTTTTAAAGCCATTTTGATAGTAGGCTAATATAGCTAATATAGACACTTACATCACATGTTGCTTTCTTTATAACACTTATACAAGACTTTTAAAGTCATTTTGATAGTAGGCTAATATAGACACTTACATCATGTGTTGTCTTCATTATAACACTTATATAAGACTTTTAAAAATCATTTTGATAGTAGGCTAATATAGCTTATATAGACACTTCCATCATGTGTTGCCTTCATTATAAAACATATAAGACTTTTAAAGTCATTTTGATAGTAGGCTAATATAGCTAATATAGACACTTACATCACGTGTTGCCTTCTTTATAACACTTATATAAGACTTTTGATTTTATGCGGCTCCAGACACATTTTGGGTTGCCGACCTCCGTGTTAGACCATCCCATTTTATTAAATAGACTTAGACACCTTGACGGCAGAGCCCACCTAGACCCAAGGGAGGGCCCAAAAACAGTTAGAAAAAAACAAAAAAAATTACTAAATAAACAGAACAGCAACAAGGCAAACATATAATCCATTTGCGAGTGTAACGGAGGCCGGTCAACTGAGCTTTTAGCTCGGCAGTCAGCACGCTCGCCTCTCACACCGGCGACCTGGGTTGGCATCCCCGCTCGCAGCAGCATGAAAAAAACAACGCAGCCGAGATAATCCATGGGTAATTGTAGTTAAGCAACGTAGCTTAGCTCCATGTATTGTTACTGCCCATCACTGCTCCTGGACCATGAACCCCATTGCACCTCACTGCTAGCTCCATGTGATCGGGTATATTGTTTCTCTGCGCACTCTTATAACAACGGCTGGAACAACATTTCTTGCCGCTGGCATTTTCATTCCAGCTTATTTGTCTCGTCACACACACACAGCAATCCTCTCGGTCACATCAGCCAATCCCATAGCAGGACCTTGGCCTGTCAATCCACATCCTTAGAAATCAATTCATTAATTACATCCCTCTTCCCTTTAGACTCACTTCCTTCATGCACCAAAGTATCTGTTACATCACAATTACATCAAATTACCCAAGCACCAGCTGCACTTGGTGTGGCGCGGCGGCGACTCGGGCTGGTTGTGGTGGGAGATCACGACCTAGTTTCGAGAAAACCTGTATATTAAGTTTGTTTGATAAGTACGTGAAAGGAAAACCGGATGTGGCCCACTGGAATTGTACAAACACAAACCACATGACTCTTGATAATTAACGATAATTAAATATTATATTTCCTAAGAATGAATCTAACAAGTTCAATGAATCAAACGTCCACTAAATTAAACCATCAAGAGAGGAAACAAAGGTCTTTGTTTACAAAATATTCTTTTGAATATTATTCTTTTGCTGTACTGATAAAAGTATATGTTTGATTTCATGCAATCAATCAAAGTTTACTTATATAGCCCTAAATCACGAGTGTCTCAAAGGGCTGCACAAGCCACAACGACATCCTCGGTTCAGATCCCACATCAGGGCAAGGAAAAACTCAACCCAATGGGATGACAATGAGAAACCTTGGAGGGGACCGCAGATGTGGGGACCCCCCCTGGGCGACCGGTGAAATGAACGTCGAGTGGATCTAACATAATAGTGTGAGAGTCCAGTCCATGGTGGATTTAACATAATAGTGAGAGAGTCCAGTCCATAGTGGATCTAACATAATAGTGAGAGTCCAGTCCATAGTGGATCTAACATAATAGTGAGAGTCCAGTCCATAGTGGACATAATGTAACATAATAGTGTGAAAGTCGAGTCCATAGTGGATCGAGCATAATTTTGTGGGAGTCCAGTCCATATTGGATCCAACATAATAGTGAGAGTCCAGTCCATAGTGGATCCAACATAATAGTGAGAGTCCAGTCCATAGTGGATCTAACATAATAGTGAGAGTTCAGTCCATAGTGGATCTAGCATAATTTTGTGAGAGTCCAGTCCATAGTGGATCTAACATAATAGTGAGAGTCCAGTCCATAGTGGATCTAACATAATAGTGAGAGTTCAGTCCATAGTGGATCTAACATAATAGTGTGAGAGTCCAGTCCATAGTGGATCTAACATAAAAGTGGGAGTCCAGTCCATAGTGGATCTAACATAATAGTGAGAGTTCAGTCCATAGTGGATCTAACATAATAGTGTGAGAGTCCAGTCCATAGTGGATCTAACATAAAAGTGGGAGTCCAGTCCATAGTGGATCTAACATAATAGTGAGAGTCCAGTCCATAGTGGATCTAGCATACTTTTGTGAGAGTCCAGTCCATAGTGGATCTAACATAAGAGTGAGAGTCCAGTCCATAGTGGATCTAACATAATAGTGAGAGTCCAGTCCATAGTGGATCTAGCATACTTTTGTGAGAGTCCAGTCCATAGTGGATCTAACATAAGAGTGAGAGTCCAGTCCATAGTGGATCCAACATAATAGTGTGAGTCCAGTCCATAGTGGATCTAACATAATAGTGAGTGTCCAGTCCATAGTGGATCTAACATAAGAGTGAGAGTCCAGTCCATAGTGGATCTAACATAAGAGTGTGAGTCCAGTCCATAGTGGATCTAACATAATAGTGAGAGTCCAGTCCATGGTGGATTTAACATAATAGTGAGAGAGTCCAGTCCATAGTGGATCTAACATAATAGTGAGAGTCCAGTCCATAGTGGATCTAACATAATAGTGAGAGTCCAGTCCATAGTGGATCCAACATAATTGTGAGAGTGCAGTCTATAGTGGATCTAACATAATAGTGAGAGTCCAGTTCATAGTGGATCTAACATAATAGTGAGAGTCCGGTCCATAGTGGATCAAACATACTAGTGAGAGTCCAGTCCATAGTGGATCTAACATAATAGTGTGAGAGTCCAGTCCATGGTGGATCTAACATAATAGTCTGGGAGTCCAGTCCATAGTGGATCTAACATAATAGTGAGAGTCCAGTCCATAGTGGATCTAACATAATAGTGTGAGAGTCCAGTCCATAGTGGATCTAACATAATATTGTGAGAGTCCAGTCCATAGTGGATCTAACATAATAGTGAGAGTCCAGTCCATAGTGGATCCAACATTATATTGTGAGAGTCCAGTCCATAGTGGATCTAGCATAATATTGTGAGAGTCCAGTCCATAGTGGATCTAACATAATAGTGAGAGTCCAGTCCATAGTGGATCTAACATAATAGTGAGAGTCCAGTCCATAGTGGATCCAACATTATATTGTGAGAGTCCAGTCCATAGTGGATCTAGCATAATATTGTGAGAGTCCAGTCCATAGTGGATCTAACATAATAGTGAGAGTCCAGTCCATAGTGGATCTAACATAATAGTGAGAGTCCAGTCCATAGTGGATCTAGCATAATAGATTAAATACATGTATACATAAATTACTGTAAATGGAAAAAATATACCACTGTTCCTATTACGGTGCAATTCTGGAAACTTGACTGTCGGTTGTTTACACAGAAATATATATATCGTGCGTTACTGTGGTGGATCCCAACATGCACCGTTGACTAGAGTGGTGAGTCCAACAAGTCTTTCATTTTTCACACTGAAAATGCTTCAAAAACACCCAGCAGGCACAAGACATTGATACAACATTGATTATACGTACATGTCCTTCAAAACTGTCTTTGAAACAACATTGGAAAATAGTTTTAAATTGAGACAACGTTGATGTCCAACGTTGGATCCACGTTGTTGGTTTGGAAAATGACCACATTTCAATGGACAAATCAACGTCAACCTGACATTGAATAAACGTTGTGAAAAAGCATGTTGTTTCAACGTTGTAGAATATTGGTTGGGGAAATGACCTAATTTCAATGGTCAAATCGACATCAGAACCCAAAATTGATCACACATTGTCAACAAGCAATTTGTTTCAATATTAGGCTTGAGTTATAGAATATTGTTTGGGAAATTACCACATTTCAATGGTCAAATCAACGTTGATTAAACTTTGTCAAA